>NW_028220282.1:0-109971 GCF_045865225.1 Trachurus japonicus | reverse complement strand
GACGCCCATTGGAGCTTGGATACATCACAATTTGAAGTACAATTAGATGTTTCGTGAATGTGCAACTGATTCCCAGTAAAAGTCCACACTCTGTACAGCATGTGTCAGCGTTGGTCGATTTGGTCAGATCTGGCCGTGGGAGGCCTAATTTGGCAAACGCAGCGTGGGGAGCTTGGAGACATCATAATCTGAAGTAAAATAAGCTGTTTGGTGAATTTTCAACTGATTTCCAGCAAAAGTCCGCTCTATACAGCCTGTGTCAGCGTTGGTCGATTTGGGCAGATCTGGCCGAGAAAGGCTCAGTTTGGAAAACGCAGCGTGGGACGCCCATTGGAACTTGGAGACATGACAATTTGAAGTAAAATAAGCTGTTTGGTGAATTTTCAACTGATTTCCAGCAAAAGTCCACACTCTGGACAGCCTGTGTCAGCGTTGGTCGATTTGGGCAGATCTGGCCGTGGGAGGCCTAATTTGGCAAACGCAGCGTGGGGAGCTTGGAGACATGACAATTTGAAGTACAATAAGCTGTTTGGTGAATTTTCAACTGATTTCCAGCAAAAGTCCACACTCTGTACAGCCTGTGTCAGCGTTGGTCGATTTGGGCAGATCTGGCCGTAAGAGGCCTAATTTGGCAAACGCAGCGTGGGGAGCTTGGAGACATGACAATTTGAAGTACAATAAGCTGTTTGGTGAATTTTCAACTGATTTCCAGCAAAAGTCCACACTCTGTGCTTGTGTCAGCGTTGGTCGATTTGGGCAGATCTGGCCGTGGGAGGCCTAATTTGGCAAACGCAGCGTGGGGAGCTTGGAGACATGACAATTTGAAGTACAATAAGCTGTTTGGTGAATTTTCAACTGATTTCCAGCAAAAGTCCACACTCTGTACAGCCTGTGTCAGCGTTGGTCGATTTGGGCAGATCTGGCCGTGGGAGGCCTAATTTGGCAAACGCAGCGTGGGGAGCTTGGAGACATGACAATTTGAAGTACAATAAGCTGTTTGGTGAATTTTCAACTGATTTCCAGCAAAAGTCCACACTCTGTACAGCATGTGTCAGCGTTGGTCGATTTGGGCAGATCTGGCCGAGAAAGGCTCAGTTTGGCAAACGCAGCGTGGGACGCCCATTGGAGCTTCGAGACATCACAATTTGAAGTAAAATGAGCTGTTTGGTGAATTTTCAATGATTTCCAGCAAAAGTCCACACTCTGTACAGCCTGTGTCAGCGTTGGTCGATTTGGGCAGATCTGGCCGTGGGAGGCCTAATTTGGCAAACGCAGCGTGGGGAGCTTGGAGACATGACAATTTGAAGTACAATAAGCTGTTTGGTGAATTTTCAACTGATTTCCAGCAAAAGTCCACACTCTGTACAGCCTGTGTCAGCGTTGGTCGATTTGGGCAGATCTGGCCGTGGGAGGCCTAATTTGGCAAACGCAGCGTGGGGAGCTTGGAGACATGACAATTTGAAGTACAATAAGCTGTTTGGTGAATTTTCAACTGATTTCCAGCAAAAGTCCACACTCTGTACAGCATGTGTCAGCGTTGGTCGATTTGGGCAGATCTGGCCGAGAAACGCTCAGTTTGGCAAACGCAGCGTGGGACGCCCATTGGAGCTTGGAGACATGACAATTTGAAGTAAAATAAGCTGTTTGGTGAATTTTCAACTGATTTCCAGCAAAAGTCCACACTCTGTACAGCCTGTGTCAGCGTTGGTCGATTTGGGCAGATCTGGCCGTGGGAGGCCTAATTTGGCAAACGCAGCGTGGGGAGCTTGGAGACATGACAATTTGAAGTACAATAAGCTGTTTGGTGAATTTTCAACTGATTTCCAGCAAAAGTCCACACTCTGTACAGCATGTGTCAGCGTTGGTCGATTTGGGCAGATCTGGCCGTGGGAGGCCTAATTTGGCAAACGCAGCGTGGGGAGCTTGGAGACATGACAATTTGAAGTACAATAAGCTGTTTGGTGAATTTTCAACTGATTTCCAGCAAAAGTCCACACTCTGTACAGCATGTGTCAGCGTTGGTCGATTTGGGCAGATCTGGCCGTGGGAGGCCTAATTTGGCAAACGCAGCGTGGGGAGCTTGGAGACATGACAATTTGAAGTACAATAAGCTGTTTGGTGAATTTTCAACTGATTTCCAGCAAAAGTCCACACTCTGTACAGCATGTGTCAGCGTTGGTCGATTTGGGCAGATCTGGCCGAGAAAGGCTCAGTTGGCAAACGCAGCGTGGGACGCCCATTGGAGCTTGGAGACATGACAATTTGAAGTAAAATAAGCTGTTTGGTGAATTTTCAACTGATTTCCAGCAAAAGTCCACACTCTGTACAGCCTGTGTCAGCGTTGGTCGATTTGGGCAGATCTGGCCGTGGGAGGCCTAATTTGGCAAACGCAGCGTGGGGAGCTTGGAGACATGACAATTTGAAGTACAATAAGCTGTTTGGTGAATTTTCAACTGATTTCCAGCAAAAGTCCACACTCTGTACAGCATGTGTCAGCGTTGGTCGATTTGGGCAGATCTGGCCGTGGGAGGCCTAATTTGGCAAACGCAGCGTGGGGAGCTTGGAGACATGACAATTTGAAGTACAATAAGCTGTTTGGTGAATTTTCAACTGATTTCCAGCAAAAGTCCACACTCTGTACAGCCTGTGTCAGCGTTGGTCGATTTGGGCAGATCTGGCCGTGGGAGGCCTAATTTGGCAAACGCAGCGTGGGGAGCTTGGAGACATGACAATTTGAAGTACAATAAGCTGTTTGGTGAATTTTCAACTGATTTCCAGCAAAAGTCCACACTCTGTACAGCATGTGTCAGCGTTGGTCGATTTGGGCAGATCTGGCCGTGGGAGGCCTAATTTGGCAAACGCAGCGTGGGGAGCTTGGAGACATGACAATTTGAAGTACAATAAGCTGTTTGGTGAATTTTCAACTGATTTCCAGCAAAAGTCCACACTCTGTACAGCATGTGTCAGCGTTGGTCGATTTGGGCAGATCTGGCCGAGAAAGGCTCAGTTTGGCAAACGCAGCGTGGGACGCCCATTGGAGCTTCGAGACATCACAATTTGAAGTACAATAAGCTGTTTGGTGAATTTTCAACTGATTTCCAGCAAAAGTCCACACTCTGTACAGCCTGTGTCAGCGTTGGTCGATTTGGGCAGATCTGGCCGTGGGAGGCCTAATTTGGCAAACGCAGCGTGGGGAGCTTGGAGACATGACAATTTGAAGTACAATAAGCTGTTTGGTGAATTTTCAACTGATTTCCAGCAAAAGTCCACACTCTGTACAGCCTGTGTAAGCGTTGGTTGATTTGGGCAGATCTGGCCGTGGCAGGCCTAATTTGGCAAACGCAGCGTGGGGAGCTTGGAGACATGACAGTTTGAAGTACAATAAGCAGTTTGGTGAATTTTCAACTGATTTCCAGCAAAAGTCCACACTCTGTGCTTTTGTCAGCGTTGGTCGATTTGGGCAGATCTGGCCGTGGGAGGCCTAATTTGGTAAACGCAGCGTGGGAGCTTGGAGACATGACAATTTGAAGTACAATAAGCTGTTTGGTGAATTTTCAACTGATTTCCAGCAAAAGTCCACACTCTGTACAGCATGTGTCAGCGTTGGTCGATTTGGGCAGATCTGGCCGAGAAACGCTCAGTTTGGCAAACGCAGCGTGGGACGCCCATTGGAGCTTGGAGACATCACAATTTGAAGTAAAATAAGCTGTTTGGTGAATTTTCAACTGATTTCCAGCAAAAGTCCACACTCTGGACAGCCTGTTTCAGCGTTGGTCGATTTGGGCAGATCTGGCCGTGGGAGCCCTAATTTGGCAAACGCAGCGTGGGGAGCTTGGAGACATCACAATTTGAAGTAAAATAAGCTGTTTGGTGAATTTTCAACTGATTTCCAGCAAAAGTCCACACTCTGTACAGCCTGTGTCAGCGTTGGTCGATTTGGGCAGATCTGGCCGTGGGAGGCCTAATTTGGCAAACGCAGCGTGGGGAGCTTGGAGACATGACAATTTGAAGTAAAATAAGCTGTTTGGTGAATTTTCAACTGATTTCCAGCAAAAGTCCACACTCTGTACAGCCTGTGTCAGCGTTGGTCGATTTGGGCAGATCTGGCCGTGGGAGGCCTAATTTGGCAAACGCAGCGTGGGGAGCTTGGAGACATGACAATTTGAAGTACAATAAGCTGTTTGGTGAATTTTCAACTGATTTCCAGCAAAAGTCCACACTCTGTACAGCATGTGTCAGCGTTGGTCGATTTGGGCAGATCTGGCCGTGGGAGGCCTAATTTGGCAAACGCAGCGTGGGGAGCTTGGAGACATGACAATTTGAAGTACAATAAGCTGTTTGGTGAATTTTCAACTGATTTCCAGCAAAAGTCCACACTCTGTACAGCCTGTGTCAGCGTTGGTCGATTTGGGCAGATCTGGCCGTGGGAGGCCTAATTTGGCAAACGCAGCGTGGGGAGCTTGGAGACATGACAATTTGAAGTACAATAAGCTGTTTGGTGAATTTTCAACTGATTTCCAGCAAAAGTCCACACTGTACAGCCTGTGTCAGCGTTGGTCGATTTGGGCAGATCTGGCCGAGAAAGGCTCAGTTTGGCAAACGCAGCGTGGGACGCCCATTGGAACTTGGAGACATGACAATTTGAAGTAAAATAAGCTGTTTGGTGAATTTTCAACTGATTTCCAGCAAAAGTCCACACTCTGTACAGCCTGTGTCAGCGTTGGTCGATTTGGGCAGATCTGGCCGTGGGAGGCCTAATTTGGCAAACGCAGCGTGGGGAGCTTGGAGACATGACAATTTGAAGTACAATAAGCTGTTTGGTGAATTTTCAACTGATTTCCAGCAAAAGTCCACACTCTGTACAGCATGTGTCAGCGTTGGTCGATTTGGGCAGATCTGGTCGTGGGAGGCCTAATTTGGCAAACGCAGCGTGGGGAGCTTGGAGACATGACAATTTGAAGTACAATAAGCTGTTTGGTGAATTTTCAACTGATTTCCAGCAAAAGTCCACACTCTGTACAGCCTGTGTCAGCGTTGGTCGATTTGGGCAGATCTGGCCGTGGGAGGCCTAATTTGGCAAACGCAGCGTGGGGAGCTTGGAGACATGACAATTTGAAGTAAAATAAGCTGTTTGGTGAATTTTCAACTGATTTCCAGCAAAAGTCCACACTCTGTACAGCATGTGTCAGCGTTGGTCGATTTGGGCAGATCTGGCCGAGAAAGGCTCAGTTTGGAAAACGCAGCGTGGGACGCCCATTGGAACTTGGAGACATGACAATTTGAAGTAAAATAAGCTGTTTGGTGAATTTGTAACTGATTTCCAGCAAAAGTCCACACTCTGGACAGCCTGTGTCAGCGTTGGTCGATTGGGGCAGATCTGGCCGTGGGAGGCCTAATTTGGCAAACGCAGCGTGGGGAGCTTGGAGACATGACAATTTGAAGTACAATAAGCTGTTTGGTGAATTTTCAACTGATTTCCAGCAAAAGTCCACACTCTGTACAGCCTGTGTCAGCGTTGGTCGATTTGGGCAGATCTGGTCGTGATAGGCCTAATTTGGCAAACGCAGCGTGGGGAGCTTGGAGACATGACAATTTGAAGTACAATAAGCTGTTTGGTGAATTTTCAACTGATTTCCAGCAAAAGTCCACACTCTGTACAGCTTGTGTCAGCGTTGGTCGATTTGGGCAGATCTGGCCGTGGGAGGCCTAATTTGGCAAACGCAGCTTCGGGAGCTTGGCGACGTGACAATTTGAAGTACAATAAGCTGTTTGGTGAATTTTCAACTGATTTCCAGCAAAAGTCCACACTCTGTACAGCATGTGTCAGCGTTGGTCGATTTGGGCAGATCTGGCCGTGGGAGGCCTAATTTGGCAAACGCAGCTTCGGGAGCTTGGAGACATGACAATTTGAAGTACAATAAGCTGTTTGGTGAATTTTCAACTGATTTCCAGCAAAAGTCCACACTCTGTACAGCATGTGTCAGCGTTGGTCGATTTGGGCAGATATGGTCGCGGCAGGCCTAATTTGGCAAACGCAGCGTGGGGAGCTTGGAGACATGACAATTTGAAGTAAAATAAGCTGTTTGGTGAATTTTCAACTGATTTCCAGCAAAAGTCCGCTCTATACAGCCTGTGTCAGCGTTGGTCGATTTGGGCAGATCTGGCCGTGGGAGCCCTAATTTGGCAAACGCAGCGTGGGGAGCTTGGAGACATGACAATTTGAAGTACAATAAGCTGTTTGGTGAATTTTCAACTGATTTCCAGCAAAAGTCCACACTCTGTACAGCATGTGTCAGCGTTGGTCGATTTGGGCAGATCTGGCCGTGGCAGGCCTAATTTGGCAAACGCAGCGTGGGGAGCTTGGAGACATGACAATTTGAAGTACAATAAGCTGTTTGGTGAATTTTCAACTGATTTCCAGCAAAAGTCCACACTCTGTACAGCATGTGTCAGCGTTGGTCGATTTGGGCAGATCTGGCCGAGAAAGGCTCAGTTTGGAAAACGCAGCGTGGGATCCCCATTGGAGCTTGGAGACATGACAATTTGAAGTACAATAAGCTGTTTGGTGAATTTTCAACTGATTTCCAGCAAAAGTCCACACTCTGTACAGCCTGTGTCAGCGTTGGTCGATTTGGGCAGATCTGGCCGAGAAACGCTCAGTTTGGCAAACGCAGCGTGGGACGCCCATTGGAGCTTGGAGACATGACAATTTGAAGTACAATAAGCTGTTTGGTGAATTTTCAACTGATTTCCAGCAAAAGTCCACACTCTGTACAGCATGTGTCAGCGTTGGTCGATTTGGGCAGATCTGGCCGTGGGAGGCCTAATTTGGCAAACGCAGCGTGGGGAGCTTGGAGACATGACAATTTGAAGTACAATAAGCTGTTTGGTGAATTTTCAACTGATTTCCAGCAAAAGTCCACACTCTGTACAGCATGTGTCAGCGTTGGTCGATTTGGGCAGATCTGGCCGTGGCAGGCCTAATTTGGCAAACGCAGCGTGGGGAGCTTGGAGACATGACAATTTGAAGTACAATAAGCTGTTTGGTGAATTTTCAACTGATTTCCAGCAAAAGTCCACACTCTGGACAGCCTGTGTCAGCGTTGGTCGATTTGGGCAGATCTGGCCGTGGGAGGCCTAATTTGGCAAACGCAGCGTGGGGAGCTTGGAGACATGACAATTTGAAGTACAATAAGCTGTTTGGTGAATTTTCAACTGATTTCCAGCAAAAGTCCACACTCTGTACAGCATGTGTCAGCGTTGGTCGATTTGGGCAGATCTGGCCGAGAAACGCTCAGTTTGGAAAACGCAGCGTGGGACGCCCATTGGAGCTTGGAGACATCACAATTTGAAGTAAAATAAGCTGTTTGGTGAATTTTCAACTGATTTCCAGCAAAAGTCCACACTCTGGACAGCCTGTTTCAGCGTTGGTCGATTTGGGCAGATCTGGCCGTGGGAGCCCTAATTTGGCAAACGCAGCGTGGGGAGCTTGGAGACATGACAGTTTGAAGTACAATAAGCGGTTTGGTGAATTTTCAACTGATTCCCAGCAAAAGTCCACACTCTGTACAATCTGTGTCAGCGTTGGTCGATTAGGGCAGATCTGGCCGTGGGAGGCCTAATTTGGCAAACGCAGCGTGGGGAGCTTGGAGACATGACAATTTGAAGTACAATAAGCTGTTTGGTGAATTTTCAACTGATTCCCAGTAAAAGTCCACACTCTGTACAGCATGTGTCAGCGTTGGTCGATTTGGGCAGATCTGGCCGAGAAACGCTCAGTTTGGCAAACGCAGCGTGGGACGCCCATTGGAGCTTGGAGACATCACGATTTGAAGTAAAATAAGCTGTTTGGTGAATTTTCAACTGATTTCCAGCAAAAGTCCACACTCTGTGCTTGTGTCAGCGTTGGTCGATTTGGGCAGATCTGGTCGTGGGAGGCCTAATTTGGCAAACGCAGCTTCGGGAGCTTGGCGACGTGACAATTTGAAGTAAAATAAGCTGTTTGGTGAATTTTCAACTGATTTCCAGCAAAAGTCCACACTCTGTGCTTGTGTCAGCGTTGGTCGATTTGGGCAGATCTGGTCGTGGGAGGCCTAATTTGGCAAACGCAGCGTGGGGAGCTTGGAGACATGACAATTTGAAGTACAATAAGCTGTTTGGTGAATTTTCAACTGATTTCCAGCAAAGGACCACACTCTGTACAGCATGTGTCAGCGTTGGTCGATTTGGGCAGATCTGGCCGTGGGAGGCCTAATTTGGCAAACGCAGCGTGGGGAGCTTGGAGACATGACAATTTGAAGTACAATAAGCTGTTTGGTGAATTTTCAACTGATTTCCAGCAAAAGTCCACACTCTGTACAACCTGTGTCAGCGTTGGTCAATTTGGGCAGATCTGGCCGTGGGAGGCCTAATTTGGTAAACGCAGCGTGGGGAGCTTGGAGACATGACAATTTGAAGTACAATAAGCTGTTTGGTGAATTTTCAACTGATTTCCAGCAAAAGTCCACACTCTGTACAGCATGTGTCAGCGTTGGTCGATTTGGGCAGATCTGGCCGTGGGAGGCCTAATTTGGCAAACGCAGCGTGGGAAGCTTGGAGACATGACAATTTGAAGTACAATAAGCTGTTTGGTGAATTTTCAACTGATTTCCAGCAAAAGTCCACACTCTGTACAGCATGTGTCAGCGTTGGTCGATTTGGGCAGATCTGGCCGGGAAAGGCTCAGTTTGGAAAACGCAGCGTGGGATCCCCATTGGAGCTTGGAGACATGACAATTTGAAGTACAATAAGCTGTTTGGTGAATTTTCAACTGATTTCCAGCAAAAGTCCACACTCTGTACAGCCTGTGTCAGCGTTGGTCGATTTGGGCAGATCTGGCCGTGGGAGGCCTAATTTGGCAAACGCAGCGTGGGGAGCTTGGAGACATGACAATTTGAAGTACAATAAGCTGTTTGGTGAATTTTCAACTGATTTCCAGCAAAAGTCCACACTCTGTACAGCATGTGTCAGCGTTGGTCGATTTGGGCAGATCTGGCCGAGAAAGGCTCAGTTTGGCAAACGCAGCGTGGGACGCCCATTGGAGCTTCGAGACATCACAATTTGAAGTAAAATGAGCTGTTTGGTGAATTTTCAATGATTTCCAGCAAAAGTGCACACTCTGTACGGCCTGTGTCAGCGTTGGTCGATTTGGGCAGATCTGGCCGTGGGAGGCCTAATTTGGCAAACGCAGCGTGGGGAGCTTGGAGACATGACAATTTGAAGTACAATAAGCTGTTTGGTGAATTTTCAACTGATTTCCAGCAAAAGTCCACACTCTGTACAGCATGTGTCAGCGTTGGTCGATTTGGGCAGATCTGGCCGTGGGAGGCCTAATTTGGCAAACGCAGCGTGGGGAGCTTGGAGACATGACAATTTGAAGTACAATAAGCAGTTTGGTGAATTTTCAACTGATTTCCAGCAAAAGTCCACACTCTGAACAGCATGTGTCAGCGTTGGTCGATTTGGGCAGATCTGGCCGAGAAAGGCTCAGTTTGGCAAACGCAGCGTGGGACGCCCATGGGAGCTTGGACACATGACAATTTGAAGTACAATAAGCTGTTTGGTGAATTTTCAACTGATTTCCAGCAAAAGTCCACACTCTGTACAGCCTGTGTCAGCGTTGGTCGATTTGGGCAGATCTGGCCGAGAAACGCTCAGTTTGGCAAACGCAGCGTGGGACGCCCATTGGAGCTTGGAGACATCACAATTTGAAGTACAATAAGCTGTTTGGTGAATTTTCAACTGATTTCCAGCAAAAGTCCACACTCTGTACAGCCTGTGTCAGCGTTGGTCGATTTGGGCAGATCTGGCCGTGGGAGGCCTAATTTGGCAAACGCAGCGTGGGGAGCTTGGAGACATGACAATTTGAAGTACAATAAGCTGTTTGGTGAATTTTCAACTGATTTCCAGCAAAAGTCCACACTCTGTACAGCATGTGTCAGCGTTGGTCGATTTGGGCAGATCTGGCCGTGGCAGGCCTAATTTGGCAAACGCAGCGTGGGGAGCTTGGAGACATGACAATTTGAAGTACAATAAGCTGTTTGGTGAATTTTCAACTGATTTCCAGCAAAAGTCCACACTCTGGACAGTCTGTGTCAGCGTTGGTCGATTAGGGCAGATCTGGCCGTGGGAGGCCTAATTTGGCAAACGCAGCGTGGGGAGCTTGGAGACATGACAATTTGAAGTACAATAAGCTGTTTGGTGAATTTTCAACTGATTTCCAGCAAAAGTCCACACTCTGTACAGCATGTGTCAGCGTTGGTCGATTTGGGCAGATCTGGCCGAGAAAGGCTCAGTTTGGAAAACGCAGCGTGGGACGCCCATTGGAGCTTGGAGACATGACAATTTGAAGTAAAATAAGCTGTTTGGTGAATTTTCAACTGATTTCCAGCAAAAGTCCACACTCTGTGCTTGTGTCAGCGTTGGTCGATTTGGGCAGATCTGGTAGTGGGAGGCCTAATTTGGCAAACGCAGCTTCGGGAGCTTGGCGACGTGACAATTTGAAGAACAATAAGCTGTTTGGTGAATTTTCAACTGATTTCCAGCAAAGGACCACACTCTGTACAGCATGTGTCAGCGTTGGTCGATTTGGGCAGATCTGGCCGTGGGAGGCCTAATTTGGCAAACGCAGCGTGGGGAGCTTGGAGACATGACAATTTGAAGTAAAATAAGCTGTTTGGTGAATTTTCAACTGATTTCCAGCAAAAGTCCGCTCTATACAGCCTGTGTCAGCGTTGGTCGATTTGGGCAGATCTGTTCTCAGATCTCAGTTTGGAAAACGCAGCGTGGGACGCCCATTGGAGCTTGGAGACATCACAATTTGAAGTAAAATAAGCTGTTTGGTGAATTTTCAACTGATTTCCAGCAAAAGTCCACACTCTGTACAGCCTGTGTCAGCGTTGGTCGATTTGGGCAGATCTGGTCGTGGGAGGCCTAATTTGGCAAACGCAGCGTGGGGAGCTTGGAGACATGACAATTTGAAGTAAAATAAGCTGTTTGGTGAATTTTCAACTGATTTCCAGCAAAAGTCCACACTCTGGACAGCCTGTGTCAGCGTTGGTCGATTTGGGCAGATCTGGCCGAGAAAGGCTCAGTTTGGCAAACGCAGCGTGGGACGCCCATTGGAGCTTTGATACATCACAATTTGAAGTACAATAAGCTGTTTGGTGAATTTTCAACTGATTTCCAGCAAAAGTCCACACTCTGTACAGCCTGTGTCAGCGTTGGTCGATTTGGGCAGATCTGGCCGTGGGAGGCCTAATTTGGCAAACGCAGCGTGGGGAGCTTGGAGACATGACAATTTGAAGTACAATAAGCTGTTTGGTGAATTTTCAACTGATTTCCAGCAAAAGTCCACACTCTGTACAGCCTGTGTCAGCGTTGGTCGATTTGGGCAGATCTGGTCGTGGGAGGCCTAATTTGGCAAACGCAGCGTGAGTAGCTTGGAGACATGACAATTTGAAGTACAATAAGCTGTTTGGTGAATTTTCAACTGATTTCCAGCAAAAGTCCACACTCTGTACAGCCTGTGTCAGCGTTGGTCGATTTGGGCAGATCTGGCCGTGGGAGGCCTAATTTGGCAAACGCAGCGTGGGGAGCTTGGAGACATGACAATTTGAAGTACAATAAGCTGTTTGGTGAATTTTCAACTGATTTCCAGCAAAAGTCCACACTCTGTACAGCATGTGTCAGCGTTGGTCGATTTGGGCAGATCTGGCCGAGAAACGCTCAGTTTGGAAAACGCAGCGTGGGACGCCCATTGGAGCTTGGAGACATCACAATTTGAAGTAAAATAAGCTGTTTGGTGAATTTTCAACTGATTTCCAGCAAAAGTCCACACTCTGGACAGCCTGTGTCAGCGTTGGTCGATTTGGGCAGATCTGGCCGTGGGAGCCCTAATTTGGCAAACGCAGCGTGGGGAGCTTGGAGACATGACAATTTGAAGTACAATAAGCTGTTTGGTGAATTTTCAACTGATTCCCAGCAAAAGTCCACACTCTGTACAATCTGTGTCAGCGTTGGTCGATTTGGGCAGATCTGGCCGTGGGAGGCCTAATTTGGCAAACGCAGCGTGGGGAGCTTGGAGACATGACAATTTGAAGTACAATAAGCTGTTTGGTGAATTTTCAACTGATTCCCAGTAAAAGTCCACACTCTGTACAGCATGTGTCAGCGTTGGTCGATTTGGGCAGATCTGGCCGAGAAACGCTCAGTTTGGCAAACGCAGCGTGGGACGCCCATTGGAGCTTGGAGACATCACGATTTGAAGTAAAATAAGCTGTTTGGTGAATTTTCAACTGATTTCCAGCAAAAGTCCACACTCTGTGCTTGTGTCAGCGTTGGTCGATTTGGGCAGATCTGGTAGTGGGAGGCCTAATTTGGCAAACGCAGCTTCGGGAGCTTGGCGACGTGACAATTTGAAGTAAAATAAGCTGTTTGGTGAATTTTCAACTGATTTCCAGCAAAAGTCCACACTCTGTGCTTGTGTCAGCGTTGGTCGATTTGGGCAGATCTGGTCGTGGGAGGCCTAATTTGGCAAACGCAGCTTCGGGAGCTTGGCGACGTGACAATTTGAAGAACAATAAGGTGTTTGGTGAATTTTCAACTGATTTCCAGCAAAGGACCACACTCTGTACAGCATGTGTCAGCGTTGGTCGATTTGGGCAGATCTGGCCGTGGGAGGCCTAATTTGGCAAGCGCAGCGTGGGGAGCTTGGAGACATGACAATTTGAAGTACAATAAGCTGTTTGGTGAATTTTCAACTGATTTCCAGCAAAAGTCCACACTCTGTACAACCTGTGTCAGCGTTGGTCAATTTGGGCAGATCTGGCCGTGGGAGGCCTAATTTGGCAAACGCAGCGTGGGGAGCTTGGAGACATGACAATTTGAAGTACAATAAGCTGTTTGGTGAATTTTCAACTGATTTCCAGCAAAAGTCCACACTCTGTACAGCATGTGTCAGCGTTGGTCGATTTGGGCAGATCTGGTCGTGGGAGGCCTAATTTGGCAAACGCAGCGTGGGGAGCTTGGAGACATGACAATTTGAAGTACAATAAGCTGTTTGGTGAATTTTCAACTGATTTCCAGCAAAAGTCCACACTCTGTACAGCCTGTGTCAGCGTTGGTCGATTTGGGCAGATCTGGTCGTGGCAGGCCTAATTTGGCAAACGCAGCGTGGGGAGCTTGGAGACATGACAATTTGAAGTAAAATAATCTGTTTGGTGAATTTTCAACTGATTTCCAGCAAAAGTCCACACTCTGTACAGCATGTGTCAGCGTTGGTCGATTTGGGCAGATCTGGCCGAGAAACGCTCAGTTTGGCAAACGCAGCGTGGGACGCCCATTGGAGCTTGGAGACATCACAATTTGAAGTACAATAAGCTGTTTGGTGAATTTTCAACTGATTTCCAGCAAAAGTCCACACTCTGTACAGCATGTGTCAGCGTTGGTCGATTTGGGCAGATCTGGCCGTGGGAGGCCTAATTTGGCAAACGCAGCGTGGGGAGCTTGGAGACATGACAATTTGAAGTACAATAAGCTGTTTGGTGAATTTTCAACTGATTTCCAGCAAAAGTCCACACTCTGTACAGCATGTGTCAGCGTTGGTCGATTTGGGCAGATCTGGTCGTGGCAGGCCTAATTTGGCAAACGCAGCGTGGGGAGCTTGGAGACATGACAATTTGAAGTACAATAAGCTGTTTGGTGAATTTTCAACTGATTTCCAGCAAAAGTCCACACTCTGTACAGCATGTGTCAGCGTTGGTCGATTTGGGCAGATCTGGCCGGGAAAGGCTCAGTTTGGAAAACGCAGCGTGGGATCCCCATTGGAGCTTGGAGACATGACAATTTGAAGTACAATAAGCTGTTTGGTGAATTTTCAACTGATTTCCAGCAAAAGTCCACACTCTGTACAGCCTGTGTCAGCGTTGGTCGATTTGGGCAGATCTGGCCGTGGGAGGCCTAATTTGGCAAACGCAGCGTGGGGAGCTTGGAGACATGACAATTTGAAGTACAATAAGCTGTTTGGTGAATTTTCAACTGATTTCCAGCAAAAGTCCACACTCTGTACAGCATGTGTCAGCGTTGGTCGATTTGGGCAGATCTGGCCGAGAAACGCTCAGTTTGGAAAACGCAGCGTGGGACGCCCATTGGAGCTTGGAGACATCACAATTTGAAGTAAAATAAGCTGTTTGGTGAATTTTCAACTGATTTCCAGCAAAAGTCCACACTCTGGACAGCCTGTGTCAGCGTTGGTCGATTTGGGCAGATCTGGCCGTGGGAGGCCTAATTTGGCAAACGCAGCGTGGGGAGCTTGGAGACATGACAATTTGAAGTACAATAAGCTGTTTGGTGAATTTTCAACTGATTTCCAGCAAAAGTCCACACTCTGTACAGCATGTGTCAGCGTTGGTCGATTTGGGCAGATCTGGTCGTGGCAGGCCTAATTTGGCAAACGCAGCGTGGGAAGCTTGGAGACATGACAATTTGAAGTACAATAAGCTGTTTGGTGAATTTTCAACTGATTCCCAGCAAAAGTCCACACTCTGTGCTTGTGTCAGCGTTGGTCGATTTGGGCAGATCTGGTAGTGGGAGGCCTAATTTGGCAAACGCAGCTTCGGGAGCTTGGCGACGTGACAATTTGAAGAACAATAAGCTGTTTGGTGAATTTTCAACTGATTTCCAGCAAAAGTCCACACTCTGTACAGCATGTGTCAGCGTTGGTCGATTTGGGCAGATCTGGCCGTGGGAGGCCTAATTTGGCAAACGCAGCTTCGGGAGCTTGGCGACGTGACAATTTGAAGAACAATAAGCTGTTTGGTGAATTTTCAACTGATTTCCAGCAAAAGTCCACACTCTGTACAGCATGTGTCAGCGTTGGTCGATTTGGGCAGATCTGGCCGTGGGAGGCCTAATTTGGCAAACGCAGCGTGGGGAGCTTGGAGACATGACAATTTGAAGTACAATAAGCTGTTTGGTGAATTTTCAACTGATTTCCAACAAAAGTCCCTTCTGTACAGCCTGTGTCATCGTTGGTCGATTTAGGCAGATCTGGCCGTGGGAGGCCTAATTTGGCAAACGCAGCGTGGGGAGCTTGGAGACATGACAATTTGAAGTACAATAAGTTGTTTGGTGAATTTTCAACTGATTTCCAGAAAAAGTCTACACTCTGTACAGCATGTGTCAGCGTTGGTCGATTTGGGCAGATCTGGCCGTGGGAGGCCTAATTTGGCAAACGCAGCGTGGGGAGCTTGGAGACATGACAATTTGAAGTACAATAAGTTGTTTGGTGAATTTTCAACTGATTTCCAGAAAAAGTCTACACTCTGTACAGCATGTGTCAGCGTTGGTCGATTTGGGCAGATCTGGCCGAGAAAGGCTCAGTTTGGCAAACGCAGCGTGGGACGCCCATGGGAGCTTGGAGACATGACAATTTGAAGTACAATAAGCTGTTTGGTGAATTTTCAACTGATTTCCAGCAAAAGTCCACGCTCTGGACAGTCTGTGTCAGCGTTGGTCGATATGGGCAGATCTTGCCGAGAAACGCTCAGTTTGGCAAACGCAGCGTGGAACGCCCATTGGAGCTTGGAGACATCACGATTTGAAGTACAATAAGCTGTTTGGTGAATTTTCAACTGATTTCCAGCAAAAGTCCACACTCTGTACAGCATGTGTCAGCGTTGGTCGATTTGGGCAGATCTGGCCGTGGGAGGCCTAATTTGGCAAACGCAGCGTGGGGAGCTTGGAGACATGACAATTTGAAGTACAATAAGCTGTTTGGTGAATTTTCAACTGATTCCCAGCAAAAGTTCACACTCTGTACAGCATGTGTCAGCGTTGGTCGATTTGGGCAGATCTGGTCGTGGCAGGCCTAATTTGGCAAACGCAGCGTGGGAAGCTTGGAGACATGACAATTTGAAGTACAATAAGCTGTTTGGTGAATTTTCAACTGATTTCCAGCAAAAGTCCACACTCTGGACAGTCTGTGTCAGCGTTGGTCGATTAGGGCAGATCTGGCCGTGGGAGGCCTAATTTGGCAAACGCAGCGTGGGGAGCTTGGAGACATGACAATTTGAAGTACAATAAGCTGTTTGGTGAATTTTCAACTGATTTCCAGCAAAAGTCCACACTCTGTACAGCATGTGTCAGCGTTGGTCGATTTGGGCAGATCTGGCCGAGAAACGCTCAGTTTGGAAAACGCAGCGTGGGACGCCCATTGGAGCTTGGAGACATCACGATTTGAAGTAAAATAAGCTGTTTGGTGAATTTTCAACTGATTTCCAGCAAAAGTCCACACTCTGTACAGCCTGTGTCAGCGTTGGTCGATTTGGGCAGATCTGGTAGTGGGAGGCCTAATTTGGCAAACGCAGCTTCGGGAGCTTGGCGACGTGACAATTTGAAGAACAATAAGGTGTTTGGTGAATTTTCAACTGATTTCCAGCAAAGGACCACACTCTGTACAGCATGTGTCAGCGTTGGTCGATTTGGGCAGATCTGGCCGTGGGAGGCCTAATTTGGCAAACGCAGCGTGGGGAGCTTGGAGACATCACAATTTGAAGTAAAATAAGCTGTTTGGTGAATTTTCAACTGATTTCCAGCAAAAGTTAACTCTGTACAGCCTGTGTCAGCGTTGGTCGATTTGGGCAGATCTGGCCGTGGGAGGCCTAATTTGGCAAACGCAGCGTGGGGAGCTTGGAGACATGACAATTTGAAGTACAATAAGCTGTTTGGTGAATTTTCAACTGATTTCCAGCAAAAGTCCACACTCTGTACAGCCTGTGTCAGCGTTGGTCGATTTGGGCAGATCTGGCCGTGGGAGGCCTAATTTGGCAAACGCAGCGTGGGGAGCTTGGAGACATGACAATTTGAAGTACAATAAGCTGTTTGGTGAATTTTCAACTGATTCCCAGCAAAAGTCCACACTCTGTACAGCATGTGTCAGCGTTGGTCGATTTGGGCAGATCTGGTCGTGGCAGGCCTAATTTGGCAAACGCAGCGTGGGGAGCTTGGAGACATGACAATTTGAAGTACAATAAGCTGTTTGGTGAATTTTCAACTGATTTCCAGCAAAAGTCCACACTCTGTACAGCATGTGTCAGCTTTTGTCGATTTGGGCAGATCTGGCCGAGAAAGGCTCAGTTTGGCAAACGCAGCGTGGAACGCCCATGGGAGCTTGGAGCCAAGACAATTTGAAGTACAATAAGCTGTTTGGTGAATTTTCAACTGATTTCCAGCAAAAGTCCACACTCTGTACAACCTGTGTCAGCGTTGGTCAATTTGGGCAGATCTGGCCGTGGGAGGCCTGATTTGGCAAACGCAGCGTGGGGAGCTTGGAGACATGACAATTTGAAGTACAATAAGCTGTTTGGTGAATTTTCAACTGATTCCCAGTAAAAGTCCACACTCTGTACAGCATGTGTCAGCGTTGGTCGATTTGGGCAGATATGGTCGTGGCAGGCCTAATTTGGCAAACGCAGCGTGGGGATCTTGGGGGCATGACATTTTGAAGTAAAATAATCTGTTTGGTGAATTTTCAACTGATTTCCAGCAAAAGTCCACACTCTGTACAGCCTGTGTAAGCGTTGGTTGATTTGGGCAGATCTGGTCGTGGCAGGCCTAATTTGGCAAACGCAGCGTGGGGAGCTTGGAGACATGACAATTTGAAGTAAAATAATCTGTTTGGTGAATTTTCAACTGATTTCCAGCAAAAGTCCACACTCTGTACAGCATGTGTCAGCGTTGGTCGATTTGGGCAGATCTGGCCGAGAAACGCTCAGTTTGGCAAACGCAGCGTGGAACGCCCATTGGAGCTTGGAGACATCACGATTTGAAGTACAATAAGCTGTTTGGTGAATTTTCAACTGATTTCCAGCAAAAGTCCACACTCTGTACAGCATGTGTCAGCGTTGGTCGATTTGGGCAGATCTGGCCGTGGGAGGCCTAATTTGGCAAACGCAGCGTGGGGAGCTTGGAGACATGACAATTTGAAGTACAATAAGATGTTTGGTGAATTTTCAACTGATTCCCAGCAAAAGTCCACACTCTGTACAGCATGTGTCAGCGTTGGTCGATTTGGGCAGATCTGGTCGTGGCAGGCCTAATTTGGCAAACGCAGCGTGGGAAGCTTGGAGACATGACAATTTGAAGTACAATAAGCTGTTTGGTGAATTTTCAACTGATTTCCAGCAAAAGTCCACACTCTGTACAGCATGTGTCAGCGTTGGTCGATATGGGCAGATCTGGCCGAGAAACGCTCAGTTTGGAAAACGCAGCGTGGGACGCCCATTGGAGCTTGGAGACATCACAATTTGAAGTAAAATAAGCTGTTTGGTGAATTTTCAACTGATTTCCAGCAAAAGTCCACACTCTGTACAGCCTGTGTCAGCGTTGGTCGATTTGGGCAGATCTGGCCGTGGGAGGCCTAATTTGGCAAACGCAGCGTGGGGAGCTTGGAGACATGACAATTTGAAGTACAATAAGATGTTTGGTGAATTTTCAACTGATTCCCAGCAAAAGTCCACACTCTGTACAGCATGTGTCAGCGTTGGTCGATTTGGGCAGATCTGGCCGAGAAACGCTCAGTTTGGAAAACGCAGCGTGGGACGCCCATTGGAGCTTGGAGACATCACAATTTGAAGTAAAATAAGCTGTTTGGTGAATTTTCAACTGATTTCCAGCAAAAGTCCACACTCTGGACAGCCTGTTTCAGCGTTGGTCGATTTGGGCAGATCTGGCCGTGGGAGCCCTAATTTGGCAAACGCAGCGTGGGGAGCTTGGAGACATGACAATTTGAAGTACAATAAGCTGTTTGGTGAATTTTCAACTGATTTCCAGCAAAAGTCCACACTCTGTACAGCCTGTGTCAGCGTTGGTCGATTTGGGCAGATCTGGCCGTGGGAGCCCTAATTTGGCAAACGCAGCGTGGGGAGCTTGGAGACATGACAATTTGAAGTACAATAAGCTGTTTGGTGAATTTTCAACTGATTTCCAGCAAAAGTCCACACTCTGTACAGCATGTGTCAGCGTTGGTCGATTTGGGCAGATCTGGCCGAGAAACGCTCAGTTTGGAAAACGCAGCGTGGGACGCCCATTGGAGCTTGGAGACATCACAATTTGAAGTAAAATAAGCTGTTTGGTGAATTTTCAACTGATTTCCAGCAAAAGTCCACACTCTGTACAGCCTGTGTCAGCGTTGGTCGATTTGGGCAGATCTGGCCGTGGGAGGCCTAATTTGGCAAACGCAGCTTCGGGAGCTTGGCGACGTGACAATTTGAAGAACAATAAGCTGTTTGGTGAATTTTCAACTGATTCCCAGTAAAAGTCCACACTCTGTACAGCATGTGTCAGCGTTGGTCGATTTGGGCAGATATGGTCGCGGCAGGCCTAATTTGGCAAACGCAGCGTGGGGATCTTGGGGGCATGACATTTTGAAGTAAAATAATCTGTTTGGTGAATTTTCAACTGATTTCCAGCAAAAGTCCGCTCTATACAGCCTGTGTCAGCGTTGGTCGATTTGGGCAGATCTGGCCGTGGGAGCCCTAATTTGGCAAACGCAGCGTGGGGAGCTTGGAGACATGACAATTTGAAGTACAATAAGATGTTTGGTGAATTTTCAACTGATTCCCAGCAAAAGTCCACACTCTGTACAGCATGTGTCAGCGTTGGTCGATTTGGGCAGATCTGGTCGTGGCAGGCCTAATTTGGCAAACGCAGCGTGGGAAGCTTGGAGACATGACAATTTGAAGTACAATAAGCTGTTTGGTGAATTTTCAACTGATTCCCAGCAAAAGTCCACACTCTGTACAGCATGTGTCAGCGTTGGTCGATTTGGGCAGATCTGGCCGAGAAAGGCTCAGTTTGGAAAACGCAGCGTGGGATCCCCATTGGAGCTTGGAGACATGACAATTTGAAGTACAATAAGCTGTTTGGTGAATTTTCAACTGATTTCCAGCAAAAGTCCACGCTCTGGACAGTCTGTGTCAGCGTTGGTCGATATGGGCAGATCTTGCCGAGAAACGCTCAGTTTGGCAAACGCAGCGTGGAACGCCCATTGGAGCTTGGAGACATCACGATTTGAAGTACAATAAGCTGTTTGGTGAATTTTCAACTGATTTCCAGCAAAAGTCCACACTCTGTACAGCATGTGTCAGCGTTGGTCGATTTGGGCAGATCTGGCCGTGGGAGGCCTAATTTGGCAAACGCAGCGTGGGGAGCTTGGAGACATGACAATTTGAAGTACAATAAGCTGTTTGGTGAATTTTCAACTGATTTCCAGCAAAAGTCCACACTCTGTACAGCATGTGTCAGCGTTGGTCGATTTGGGCAGATCTGGCCGAGAAACGCTCAGTTTGGCAAACGCAGCGTGGGACGCCCATTGGAGCTTGGAGACATCACGATTTGAAGTAAAATAAGCTGTTTGGTGAATTTTCAACTGATTTCCAGCAAAAGTCCACACTCTGTGCTTGTGTCAGCGTTGGTCGATTTGGGCAGATCTGGTCGTGGGAGGCCTAATTTGGCAAACGCAGCTTCGGGAGCTTGGCGACGTGACAATTTGAAGAACAATAAGCTGTTTGGTGAATTTTCAACTGATTTCCAGCAAAGGACCACACTCTGTACAGCATGTGTCAGCGTTGGTCGATTTGGGCAGATCTGGCCGTGGGAGGCCTAATTTGGCAAACGCAGCGTGGGGAGCTTGGAGACATCACAATTTGAAGTAAAATAAGCTGTTTGGTGAATTTTCAACTGATTTCCAGCAAAAGTCCGCTCTATACAGCCTGTGTCAGCGTTGGTCGATTTGGGCAGATCTGGCCGTGGGAGCCCTAATTTGGCAAACGCAGCGTGGGGAGCTTGGAGACATGACAATTTGAAGTACAATAAGCTGTTTGGTGAATTTTCAACTGATTTCCAGCAAAAGTCCACACTCTGTACAGCATGTGTCAGCGTTGGTCGATTTGGGCAGATCTGGCCGTGGGAGGCCTGATTTGGCAAACGCAGCGTGGGGAGCTTGGAGACATGACAATTTGAAGTACAATAAGCTGTTTGGTGAATTTTCAACTGATTCCCAGCAAAAGTCCACACTCTGTACAGCATGTGTCAGCGTTGGTCGATTTGGGCAGATATGGTCGTGGCAGGCCTAATTTGGCAAACGCAGCGTGGGGATCTTGGGGGCATGACATTTTGAAGTAAAATAATCTGTTTGGTGAATTTTCAACTGATTTCCAGCAAAAGTCCACACTCTGTACAGCCTGTGTAAGCGTTGGTTGATTTGGGCAGATCTGGCCGTGGCAGGCCTAATTTGGCAAACGCAGCGTGGGGAGCTTGGAGACATGACAGTTTGAAGTACAATAAGCAGTTTGGTGAATTTTCAACTGATTTCCAGCAAAAGTCCACACTCTGTACAGCATGTGTCAGCGTTGGTCGATTTGGGCAGATCTTGCCGAGAAACGCTCAGTTTGGCAAACGCAGCGTGGAACGCCCATTGGAGCTTGGAGACATCACGATTTGAAGTACAATAAGCTGTTTGGTGAATTTTCAACTGATTTCCAGCAAAAGTCCACACTCTGTACAGCATGTGTCAGCGTTGGTCGATTTGGGCAGATCTGGCCGTGGGAGGCCTAATTTGGCAAACGCAGCGTGGGGAGCTTGGAGACATGACAATTTGAAGTACAATAAGCTGTTTGGTGAATTTTCAACTGATTTCCAGCAAAAGTCCACACTCTGTACAGCATGTGTCAGCGTTGGTCGATTTGGGCAGATCTGGTCGTGGCAGGCCTAATTTGGCAAACGCAGCGTGGGAAGCTTGGAGACATGACAATTTGAAGTACAATAAGCTGTTTGGTGAATTTTCAACTGATTTCCAGCAAAAGTCCACACTCTGTACAGCATGTGTCAGCGTTGGTCGATATGGGCAGATCTGGCCGAGAAACGCTCAGTTTGGAAAACGCAGCGTGGGACGCCCATTGGATCTTGGAGACATCACAATTTGAAGTAAAATAAGCTGTTTGGTGAATTTTCAACTGATTTCCAGCAAAAGTCCACACTCTGGACAGCCTGTGTCAGCGTTGGTCGATTTGGGCAGATCTGGCCGTGGGAGGCCTAATTTGGCAAACGCAGCGTGGGGAGCTTGGAGACATGACAATTTGAAGTACAATAAGCTGTTTGGTGAATTTTCAACTGATTTCCAGCAAAAGTCCACACTCTGTACAGCATGTGTCAGCGTTGGTCGATTTGGGCAGATCTGGCCGAGAAACGCTCAGTTTGGAAAACGCAGCGTGGGACGCCCATTGGAGCTTGGAGACATCACAATTTGAAGTAAAATAAGCTGTTTGGTGAATTTTCAACTGATTTCCAGCAAAAGTCCACACTCTGGACAGCCTGTGTCAGCGTTGGTCGATTTGGGCAGATCTGGCCGTGGGAGCCCTAATTTGGCAAACGCAGCGTGGGGAGCTTGGAGACATGACAATTTGAAGTACAATAAGCTGTTTGGTGAATTTTCAACTGATTTCCAGCAAAAGTCCACACTCTGTACAGCCTGTTTCAGCGTTGGTCGATTTGGGCAGATCTGGCCGTGGGAGCCCTAATTTGGCAAACGCAGCGTGGGGAGCTTGGAGACATGACAATTTGAAGTACAATAAGCTGTTTGGTGAATTTTCAACTGATTTCCAGCAAAAGTCCACACTCTGTACAGCATGTGTCAGCGTTGGTCGATTTGGGCAGATCTGGCCGAGAAAGGCTCAGTTTGGAAAACGCAGCGTGGGACCCCCATTGGAGCTTGGAGACATGACAATTTGAAGTACAATAAGCTGTTTGGTGAATTTTCAACTGATTTCCAGCAAAAGTCCACACTCTGGACAGTCTGTGTCAGCGTTGGTCGATTAGGGCAGATCTGGCCGTGGGAGGCCTAATTTGGCAAACGCAGCGTGGGGAGCTTGGAGACATGACAGTTTGAAGTACAATAAGCGGTTTGGTGAATTTTCAACTGATTCCCAGCAAAAGTCCACACTCTGTACAGCATGTGTCAGCGTTGGTCGATTTGGGCAGATCTGGTCGTGGCAGGCCTAATTTGGCAAACGCAGCGTGGGGATCTTGGGGGCATGACATTTTGAAGTAAAATAATCTGTTTGGTGAATTTTCAACTGATTTCCAGCAAAAGTCCACACTCTGTACAGCCTGTGTAAGCGTTGGTTGATTTGGGCAGATCTGGTCGTGGCAGGCCTAATTTGGCAAACGCAGCGTGGGGAGCTTGGAGACATGACAATTTGAAGTACAATAAGCTGTTTGGTGAATTTTCAACTGATTCCCAGTAAAAGTCCACACTCTGTACAGCATGTGTCAGCGTTGGTCGATTTGGGCAGATCTGGCCGAGAAACGCTCAGTTTGGCAAACGCAGCGTGGGACGCCCATTGGAGCTTGGAGACATCACGATTTGAAGTAAAATAAGCTGTTTGGTGAATTTTCAACTGATTTCCAGCAAAAGTCCACACTCTGTACAGCATGTGTCAGCGTTGGTCGATTTGGGCAGATCTGGCCGTGGGAGGCCTAATTTGGCAAACGCAGCGTGGGGAGCTTGGAGACATGACAATTTGAAGTACAATAAGCTGTTTGGTGAATTTTCAACTGATTTCCAGCAAAAGTCCACACTCTGTACAACCTGTGTCAGCGTTGGTCAATTTGGGCAGATCTGGCCGTGGGAGGCCTAATTTGGTAAACGCAGCGTGGAGAGCTTGGAGACATGACAATTTGAAGTACAATAAGCTGTTTGGTGAATTTTCAACTGATTTCCAGCAAAAGTCCACACTCTGTACAGCATGTGTCAGCGTTGGTCGATTTGGGCAGATCTGGCCGAGAAAGGCTCAGTTTGGAAAACGCAGCGTGGGACGCCCATTGGAGCTTGGAGACATCACAATTTGAAGTAAAATAAGCTGTTTGGTGAATTTTCAACTGATTTCCAGCAAAAGTCCACACTCTGTACAGCCTGTGTCAGCGTTGGTCGATTTGGGCAGATCTGGCCGTGGGAGGCCTAATTTGGCAAACGCAGCGTGGGGAGCTTGGAGACATCACAATTTGAAGTAAAATAAGCTGTTTGGTGAATTTTCAACTGATTTCCAGCAAAAGTCCGCTCTATACAGCCTGTGTCAGCGTTGGTCGATTTGGGCAGATCTGGCCGTGGGAGCCCTAATTTGGCAAACGCAGCGTGGGGAGCTTGGAGACATGACAATTTGAAGTACAATAAGCTGTTTGGTGAATTTTCAACTGATTTCCAGCAAAAGTCCACACTCTGTACAGCATGTGTCAGCGTTGGTCGATTTGGGCAGATCTGGCCGTGGGAGGCCTGATTTGGCAAACGCAGCGTGGGGAGCTTGGAGACATGACAATTTGAAGTACAATAAGCTGTTTGGTGAATTTTCAACTGATTCCCAGTAAAAGTCCACACTCTGTACAGCATGTGTCAGCGTTGGTCGATTTGGGCAGATATGGTCGTGGCAGGCCTAATTTGGCAAACGCAGCGTGGGGATCTTGGGGGCATGACATTTTGAAGTACAATAATCTGTTTGGTGAATTTTCAACTGATTTCCAGCAAAAGTCCACACTCTGTACAGCCTGTGTAAGCGTTGGTTGATTTGGGCAGATCTGGTCGTGGCAGGCCTAATTTGGCAAACGCAGCGTGGGGATCTTGGGGGCATGACATTTTGAAGTAAAATAATCTGTTTGGTGAATTTTCAACTGATTTCCAGCAAAAGTCCACACTCTGTACAGCATGTGTCAGCGTTGGTCGATATGGGCAGATCTTGCCGAGAAACGCTCAGTTTGGCAAACGCAGCGTGGAACGCCCATTGGAGCTTGGAGACATCACGATTTGAAGTACAATAAGCTGTTTGGTGAATTTTCAACTGATTTCCAGCAAAAGTCCACACTCTGTACAGCATGTGTCAGCGTTGGTCGATTTGGGCAGATCTGGCCGTGGGAGGCCTAATTTGGCAAACGCAGCGTGGGGAGCTTGGAGACATGACAATTTGAAGTACAATAAGATGTTTGGTGAATTTTCAACTGATTCCCAGCAAAAGTCCACACTCTGTACAGCATGTGTCAGCGTTGGTCGATTTGGGCAGATCTGGTCGTGGCAGGCCTAATTTGGCAAACGCAGCGTGGGAAGCTCGGAGACATGACAATTTGAAGTACAATAAGCTGTTTGGTGAATTTTCAACTGATTCCCAGCAAAAGTCCACACTCTGTACAGCATGTGTCAGCGTTGGTCGATTAGGGCAGATCTGGCCGTGGGAGGCCTAATTTGGTAAACGCAGCGTGGGGAGCTTGGAGACATGACAATTTGAAGTACAATAAGCTGTTTGGTGAATTTTCAACTGATTTCCAGCAAAAGTCCACACTCTGTACAGCATGTGTCAGCGTTGGTCGATATGGGCAGATCTGGCCGAGAAACGCTCAGTTTGGAAAACGCAGCGTGGGACGCCCATTGGAGCTTGGAGACATCACAATTTGAAGTAAAATAAGCTGTTTGGTGAATTTTCAACTGATTTCCAGCAAAAGTCCACACTCTGGACAGCCTGTTTCAGCGTTGGTCGATTTGGGCAGATCTGGCCGTGGGAGGCCTAATTTGGCAAACGCAGCGTGGGGAGCTTGGAGACATGACAATTTGAAGTACAATAAGATGTTTGGTGAATTTTCAACTGATTCCCAGCAAAAGTCCACACTCTGTACAGCATGTGTCAGCGTTGGTCGATTTGGGCAGATCTGGTCGTGGCAGGCCTAATTTGGCAAACGCAGCGTGGGAAGCTTGGAGACATGATGACAATTTGAAGTACAATAAGCTGTTTGGTGAATTTTCAACTGATTCCCAGCAAAAGTCCACACTCTGTACAGCATGTGTCAGCGTTGGTCGATTTGGGCAGATCTGGCCGAGAAAGGCTCAGTTTGGAAAACGCAGCGTGGGATCCCCATTGGAGCTTGGAGACATGACAATTTGAAGTACAATAAGCTGTTTGGTGAATTTTCAACTGATTTCCAGCAAAAGTCCACGCTCTGGACAGTCTGTGTCAGCGTTGGTCGATTAGGGCAGATCTGGCCGTGGGAGGCCTAATTTGGTAAACGCAGCGTGGGGAGCTTGGAGACATGACAATTTGAAGTACAATAAGCTGTTTGGTGAATTTTCAACTGATTTCCAGCAAAAGTCCACACTCTGTACAGCATGTGTCAGCGTTGGTCGATATGGGCAGATCTGGCCGAGAAACGCTCAGTTTGGAAAACGCAGCGTGGGACGCCCATTGGAGCTTGGAGACATCACAATTTGAAGTAAAATAAGCTGTTTGGTGAATTTTCAACTGATTTCCAGCAAAAGTCCACACTCTGGACAGCCTGTTTCAGCGTTGGTCGATTTGGGCAGATCTGGCCGTGGGAGCCCTAATTTGGCAAACGCAGCGTGGGGAGCTTGGAGACATGACAATTTGAAGTACAATAAGCTGTTTGGTGAATTTTCAACTGATTTCCAGCAAAAGTCCACACTCTGTACAGCATGTGTCAGCGTTGGTCAATTTGGGCAGATCTGGCCGTGGGAGGCCTAATTTGGAAAACGCAGCGCGGGGAGCTTGGAGACATGACAATTTGAAGTACAATAAGCTGTTTGGTGAATTTTCAACTGATTCCCAGTAAAAGTCCACACTCTGTACAGCATGTGTCAGCGTTGGTCGATTTGGGCAGATCTGGCCGAGAAACGCTCAGTTTGGCAAACGCAGCGTGGGAAGCCCATTGGAGCTTGGAGAAATCACGATTTGAAGTACAATAAGCTGTTTGGTGAATTTTCAACTGATTTCCAGCAAAAGTCCACACACTGGACAGTCTGTGTCAGCGTTGGTCGATTAGGGCAGATCTGGCCGTGGGAGGCCTAATTTGGCAAACGCAGCGTGGGGAGCTTGGATACATCACAATTTGAAGTAAAATAAGCTGTTTGGTGAATTTTCAACTGATTTCCAGCAAAAGTCCGCTCTATACAGCCTGTGTCAGCGTTGGTCGATTTGGGCAGATCTGGCCGTGGGAGGCCTAATTTGGCAAACGCAGCGTGGGGAGCTTGGAGACATGACAGTTTGAAGTACAATAAGCTGTTTGGTGAATTTTCAACTGATCTCCAGCAAAAGTCCACACTCTGTACAGCATGTGTCAGCGTTGGTCGATTTGGGCAGATCTGGCCGAGAAAGGCTCAGTTTGGAAAACGCAGCGTGGGATCCCCATTGGAGCTTGGAGACATGACAATTTGAAGTACAATAAGCTGTTTGGTGAATTTTCAACTGATTTCCAGCAAAAGTCCACGCTCTGGACAGTCTGTGTCAGCGTTGGTCGATTTGGGCAGATCTGGCCGTGGGAGGCCTAATTTGGTAAACGCAGCGTGGGGAGCTTGGCGACATGACAATTTGAAGTACAACTAGAAAATTTCCTCTCGGGAAATTTTGAATGGGCCACGGGGCTACTGCCGGTTGTGCCATCTCTGTCAACATGGGAATCAAACCCAAGATCTTAAGGTCAAGACAGAGCTGATCAGACAGACACATGATCATCTTTCTATAAGCACTGGTATGGAGGAGCTGTAACCACATTAGGTTAACTGTGTGTGTGTGTGTGTGTGTGTAGGTGTGTGTGTGTGTGTGTGTGTGTGTGTGACTGTAATCACATGAAGCTGGCTCTAGAGTCTGTGTGTGTGTGTGTGACTGACTTGACACATAGTTAGTTAGTAGCTGCATCCTGTGTCAGTCTGATTTAGCTGTGTCTGTGTTTATAAACATTTAAACGAGCGCCAGGTGGATTGTTTATGAAGTTAACGAGCTCTGGCCTGAGGATCAAAGAGGTTACCACGGCGATAGGGGCCCCCGCAGGCTGAGACAGGCAGAAACGTGGAGAAAAAGAGCCATTTTCTGCCTCTGCACCGGTCTCACATTTAGGCTTAGGGTGAGAAAACGGTAACTCCTATCAGAACAAAACACAGATCAACGTTGCTCTAAGGACTTACTGAAAATTTCGGTACGATTTGGTGTTTCTACAGTAAATATTTTGGCGACGCTGGCAGTTTTAAAACATCAGGCCGTTCTGCTCCTCTCAGAAAATATTTGTATTGGACTCAATGAGGAGCAGAGACAGACGTGGCCGCACTCAGAGGCTGATTCTGTAAGTTCTGTAAGTCTCTCTGATATTTTGAGCACATGACATGAGAGATAACAAGTTTGTCTTACAAATTCTGAAAAAATTATGTGTGTAGAGTGAAAATTGTGGCCGTGCTGACAGTTTATCCAGAAAAAATACAGAATGTTTCTTCACTCTCTCCCACTCTAACCGATGATGTCACGCACTCTGACACGAACATTCTGTCCAATACACACCCATTATAATCTCATAATTTCTCCAAAAATGATCATGGTCATTGATCAGGGATTGATCAAAAACTATATGACCTATCAAAACGTGGAGTAATACGACAATACACAAGACTTGTGTCTACTGTTTAAAGTTTAAATGGAGTCTCTAGGTGAAAGTATGCCTGAGCAGTAGACGTTTGTTAAACTCCAATGATTGGTCTTTTTCGCTCTTTTTTTCCCGTCCGTCCCATTGACTTACACTTACGTCGCGAAAAATTCGTACACTGTTGAGAAAAGTAATAGCACACTGATCCCGATCAGGACGCACATTTTGATATATAAAAAGGCATTTCCAAGAATGGAAATGGTGTGACTGCTGACAGCAGCTGAACGCTGTTGCAGAATTAGCAAATAGTGCAAGCAGTGATCACCATACAAATGTTTGACCAAGGTCGGACTCGAACCCACAACCTCATGGTCAATAGACTTCCACTCTGCCTCTAGGCCACAGTGCACACACAGTTGCAGAGACTGTTGTCTGTTGATGAGCTGCACTCTGTCTCACTCTGACATCAAGAAAGCTTGAGAGTCAAGCTTGAATGACTTAGAATGAAAATTTCTGTGAATAATTGTTATTGAGGCAAGATTTGAACCAGTAACCTTCAGGTCTCCAGCTCAGCAAGCTAACCACTAGGCTACAGGCAGAGACAGTATGTGAGTGGCAAAGAAAACCTTTAATAAGAGGATCACTGGCTCCTGCTTAAAAAAAGGTAGGGAAAGTGCAGAAATTAGCCACACCAAGTAAGACTTAGAATGAAAATTTCTGTGAATTTCAGGCTGAGAGCAGCAGTTTCAACATGAAGCAAGTTATCAGAAGTCAACAGAGGACGACTGGGAAAATAATTCACTATAATTGTTGATGAGGCAAGATTTGAACCAGTAATCGAACCCACAACCTCATGATCACTAAACCTTTACTCTGCCACTTCACCACAGAGAGCACAGACATGAGCATGTTGCCATTGTAATGTGATGATGTGCAGAGAGCTCCCTGGCTGCATTTAAAAAATATTTTAAATTATTATCTAAGTCTCTTTGCATTTTTGACCAGAATTTTAGCCAGAAGACAAGTGTGGCTACAAAACTGGAGAAAATAATTTGTCTAGAGTTTAATTTGCAGAAAAAGTTTAATATTTTAAAAAGTATAAATAGTTAAAAAGAGAAAAGTAACGACGATAAAGTCAAGAGTACCTGTATGCAGGGACAAGAGCATACCGGAAGTCACGACCGGAAGTTGCTCTTCTTCGTGTGTATCATTTCTATGTAGATAAAAAAACAACTCAGTAACTCAATGGTCCATAATAAAATATTGTTTTCCAGCGGATATCTTAGTTACACCATGATTGAGCTAACTAAATATTTTTTGCATGGATCGTTTATTAAGTTATTGAGTTATTAAAAAACGCTGCTAACGGCTAACGGCTAGCGCCGAACGGCTAACGGCTAACAGCTAGCGCCGCTCCTGCTGACAGCAGACCAGGAGAGAGAGAGAGAGAAAATAAATGAAATGTCGTTGGTGGGTGCTTTGGTTAGGGTTAGGCAATGAAGAAAAGAGTTGGTTAAGTTTAGTGAAAAGAGCAGGTAGAGGGGTTCTTAGAATAACATAGAAATAATATACACGAAGAAGAGCAACTTCCGGTCGTGACTTCCGGTATGGATCTGCTGGGCTAATGGCGGCGCCCATGTCCCTGCACACAGGTCCCTCTCGATAAAGTTCAAAAAAAGCTGCACGTTTTGATATATGAATTGTTGAAATAGCACAACACCTAACACACTAACCATATGGCCACAGAGAACCTGAGTTACAATGAGCTTTATACTATGAGGAATCAAAGACTGTCCAATGACAGCTGAATAATTGGAATCAAAAGTCAAGCAATGATGTGAAATGACTGAGGCAGGAATCGAACCCGTGACCATATGATCACTAAGCCTTTACTCTGCCACTCGGCTACAGAGAGCACACTGCTTTCAAGACTGTTGTCATTCATTGTAATGTGATGATGTGCTGCAAACTGGTACGAGTAATGAAGGAGATAACAAACACCTGTAACCAATTGAGGGTGGGGGAGGAGAGCAGAATTCAACATAACATAACATAACATAACAAGAATTCTTCCCTTGGATTCAAACCAGTGACCTTAGGGTTGGCAGGCAGTTACCCTACCCCCTACACTACAGTGGAGTTGTCAAGAAGAGAGGTTGAGACTTTGATGAATGGGAGATTTTTCAATGTTGCTTAAAACAAAAAGAAATTAGTATAAATTAGCCACACCAAGTAAGAAGAGGACTTTTTTGTGACCTGTGACTATTTTTTGGTGAATTAAAATGAATTAAAAAGCACTTAACAGCAAGTTACAAAGTTGAGCTCCTTCTCCTGCTGATGTGAAAAAAATGCATTGAGCTGAATGGGAGCAGAGAGCTCCCTGGCTGCATTAAAAAAATATTTAAAATTATTATCTAAGTCTCTTTGCATTTTTGACCAGAATTTTAGCCAGAAGACAAGTATGGCTACAAAACTGGAGAAAATAATTTGTCTAGAGTTTAATTTGTGGCCGTGCTGACAGTTTAGCCAGAAAAACTCTAGAATGTTTTTTTGCCTCTATCCACTCTGACACCACTCTGGCTCTGCTCGTTAGACGCAACACACACACATTATAAAGCTGAAAAAAATCAGAAAAAGTTAAATATTTGAAAAAGTATAAATAGTTAAAAAGAGAAAAGTAATGCCGATAAAGTTCAAAAAAAGCTGCACGTTTTGATATATGAATTGTTGAAATAGCACAAAGTATGAAGGACTAGAAGAAGACCGTAAAAAGGCGGAAGAAAATGGCCAAACAGAAGAACAATAGTGTGACTGCTTCAGCAGTCACACTAAATAGAACTAGATAAAGTATCATTTCCTGATGGAAATGCGTGTGACTGCTGAAAGCAGCTGAACGCTGTTGCAGAATTAGCAAATAGTGCAAGCAGTGATCACCATACAAATGGTTGCCCAAGGTAGGTATCGAACCCACAACCTCATGATCAGCAGACTTTCACTCTGCCTCTAGGCCAGTGTATACACAGTTGCAGAGACTGTTGTCTGTTGATGAACTGCACTCTGTCTCACTCTGAAGTTAACTAGCCCAAAGCTGTAGTTCCAGTGCAAATCAATCTTAGTGCAGTGGTATAAACAAGAAACATGTTAACATAAACCAAGATTGAAAGAGGTAAAGAGAATAGGTGGAGGCGCATATGCATTATCAAGTTTGATCTTGTGACCAGACCAAGTGGTATTGGTTAAAGGTCAAAGTGGCTGACACTAGCAAGACTGCTCAGGTGGGATTTGAACCTGTGACCTTGTGATTGGTTGGCAGGAACCTTATCCACTAGGCCATTCCAACACTTCCAATGAAGTAGAGGTTGAGACTTTGATGAATGTGAGATTTTTCAATGATGCTTAAAGTCTCACTCCCCCGACCCTTTTCGGCCATTTTAAAACCAGCTCATTAGCCATGCACATTAGCAATTCACCTCTGGGGGGTGGGCGGAGACTGCACTGTTTTGCACCCGCCCAGCCACCTCCTCGCACCCCACCCCCCGGTTGCTGACAGCTGGACATTGTATAATTACAGATTCAGCGCATTTAGTGTAAAACTCTCCACTGGGATTTGATCCCAGACTGGAGCATAGTCCTTGCTCACAGTGCAAGCTGCTCTACCAGGTGAGCTATACCTATTATACCTTGACAGCTACACCGAGCTGCCAAGCCTTTCAACTCTGAGCCATATGAAGAACTTTTGTGACAGACTGTATATTGTAAAATAGCCAATCTGTTAAAAAAAATGGAAGACCAGAAAAATTTCTGCATCTGTTCCTGCACCACATGATTACACGCACCCGGTCCCTTGTCATAGAGGCACCACTCAAGGAGCCTGGGAAAGTAGATAATCTCACAATTCAGATGATGTTTACAGCTCGTCTCTATCATAAACAGTTCAGATGTTATAATGTCTTGTTGATGTTTTGCAAAACAAGTAATCATATCATGGTCACACAATGAATACTTGAAGTTTCTATTCAGCATAAACACAATTCTGAGTTGAGGACACCCCTAGACACAACAATATAGACTATTAGGCTACATTGTATCATGAAATACTCATAACATCTAAGACATGACAGGTGTGGCATGATAAGCTGGGGGCCAATTTTGGCCAGCTGTAGTCACTATAGAATAGAAAATACTTTATATTAACCTATATTATTTAAATTTCGCATTTTTGCATGTACGGTATGTATTATTTCCAAACTAGTTTTTATTTTCATTTAACATTCATTTATATGCCAATCAAGAGTGGGTGAGTGAAGGAGTGCAAGAGAAGCACCTGCCCACCTCTCATGTCCAAGAGACTTTGTCCTGTCCTCACAACATGAACGAGGAAGGATAGGATGATAGCCCAGGTTTAATTATTATTATAACCTTTATTTAAATTTGGAAATATATTGAAGAGCAACCTCATTTACTATAATAATGAGGATTAATGATGAGGAAACTGTCACTGTCACATCTGTGCAACACCACATCTAGGCCTGCAAGCCTGCCCGTCTTGTGAGTTCGGGCTGGGCTCCAGCTCACTGAACTCAAGTTACATTAGGCTTGTAAATGTGCAGAGAACCTGAGTTACAATGAGCTTTATACTATCAGGAATCAAAGACTGTCCAATGACAGCTGAATAATCGGAATCAAAAGTCAAGCAATGATGTGAAATGACTGAGGTAGGACTCGAACCCATGACCTTATGATCATTAAGCCTTTACTCTGCCACTCAGCTACAGAGAGCACACTGCTTTCAAGACTGTTGTCATTCATTGTAATGTGATGATGTGCTGCAAACTGGTATGAGTAATCAAGGAGATAACAAACACCTGTAACCAATTGAAGGCGGTGGAGGAGAGCAGAATTCAACATAACATAACAAGAGTTCTTCCCTTGGATTCAAACCAGTGACCTTAGGGTTGGCAAACGGCCACCCTAACCCCTATACTACAGTGAAGTTGTGGTGAAGAGAGGTTGAGACTTTGATGAATGTGAGATTTTTCAATGATTCTTAAAATAAAGAGAAATTAGTATAAATTAGCCACACCAAGTAAGAAGAGGACTTTTTTGTGACCTGTGACTATTTTTTGGTGAATTAAAATGAATTAAAAAGCACTTAACAGCAAGTTACAAAGTTGAGCTCCTTCTCCTGCTGCTGTGAAAAAAATACATTGAGCTGAATGAGAGCAGAGAGCTCCCTGGCTGCATTTAAAAAATATTTTAAATTATTATCTAAGTCTCTTTGCATTTTTGACCAGAATTTTAGCCAGAAGACAAGTGTGGCTACAAAACTGGAGAAAATAATTTGTCTAGAGTTTAATTTGTGGCCGTGCTGACAGTTTAGCCAGAAAAACTCTAGAATGTTTTTTTGCCTCTCTCCACTCTGACACCACTCTGGCTCTGCTCGTTAGACGCAATACACACACATTATAAAGCTGAAAAAAATCAGAAAAAGTTAAATATTTTAAAAAGTATAAAGAGTTAAAAAGAGAAAAGTAATGCCGATAAAGTTCAAAAAAAGCTGCACGTTTTGATATATGAATTGTTGAAATAGCACAAAGTATGAAGGACTAGAAGAAGACCGTAAAAAGGCGGAAGAAAATGGCCAAACAGAAGAACAATAGTGTGACTGCTTCAGCAGTCACACTAATAACTAGGAAAAAATCCACACAATAACAGTAGTGCCCGGGCTTCGCCCGGGCACTGGTCCCTGCAGCTATTTCATAGCTGTTGGGACCAGTGCCCGGTGCGATTGCCCGTGGCCCTAATAAGCTGTTTGGTGAATTTTCAACTGATTTCCAGCAAAAGTCCACACTCTGTACAGCATGTGTCAGCGTTGGTCTATATGGGCAGATCTGGCCGAGAAACGCTCAGTTTGGAAAACGCAGCGTGGGACGCCCATTGGAGCTTGGAGACATCACAATTTGAAGTAAAATAAGCTGTTTGGTGAATTTTCAACTGATTTCCAGCAAAAGTCCACACTCTGGACAGCCTGTTTCAGCGTTGGTCGATTTGGGCAGATCTGGCCGTGGGAGCCCTAATTTGGCAAACGCAGCGTGGGGAGCTTGGAGACATGACAATTTGAAGTACAATAAGCTGTTTGGTGAATTTTCAACTGATTTCCAGCAAAAGTCCACACTCTGTACAGCATGTGTCAGCGTTGGTCAATTTGGGCAGATCTGGCCGTGGGAGGCCTAATTTGGCAAACGCAGCGTGGGGAGCTTGGAGACATGACAATTTGAAGTACAATAAGCTGTTTGGTGAATTTTCAACTGATTCCCAGCAAATGTCCACACTCTGTACAGCATGTGTCAGCGTTGGTCGATTTGGGCAGATCTGGCCGAGAAACGCTCAGTTTGGCAAACGCAGCGTGGGAAGCCCATTGGAGCTTGGAGAAATCACGATTTGAAGTACAATAAGCTGTTTGGTGAATTTTCAACTGATTTCCAGCAAAAGTCCACACACTGGACAGTCTGTGTCAGCGTTGGTCGATTAGGGCAGATCTGGCCGTGGGAGGCCTAATTTGGCAAACGCAGCGTGGGGAGCTTGGATACATCACAATTTGAAGTAAAATAAGCTGTTTGGTGAATTTTCAACTGATTTCCAGCAAAAGTCCGCTCTATACAGCCTGTGTCAGCGTTGGTCGATTTGGGCAGATCTGGCCGTGGGAGGCCTAATTTGGCAAACGCAGCGTGGGGAGCTTGGAGACATGACAGTTTGAAGTACAATAAGCTGTTTGGTGAATTTTCAACTGATTTCCAGCAAAAGTCCACACTCTGTACAGCATGTGTCAGCGTTGGTCGATATGGGCAGATCTGGCCGAGAAACGCTCAGTTTGGAAAACGCAGCGTGGGACGCCCATTGGAGCTTGGAGACATCACAATTTGAAGTAAAATAAGCTGTTTGGTGAATTTTCAACTGATTTCCAGCAAAAGTCCACACTCTGTACAGCCTGTGTCAGCGTTGGTCGATTTGGGCAGATCTGGCCGTGTGAGCCCTAATTTGGCAAACGCAGCGTGGGGAGCTTGGAAACATGACAATTTGAAGTACAATAAGCTGTTTGGTGAATTTTCAACTGATTTCCAGCAAAAGTCCACACTCTGTGCTTTGGGCAGATCTGGCCGAGAAAGGCTCAGTTTGGAAAACGCAGCGTGGGACGCCCATTGGAGCTTGTATACATCACAATTTGAAGTACAATAAGCTGTTTGGTGAATTTTCAACTGATTTCCAGCAAAAGTCCACACTCTGCACAGCCTGTATGTCAGCGTTGGTCGATTTGGGCAGATCTGGTCGTAGGAGGCCTCATTTGGCAAACGCAGCGTGGGGAGCTTGGAGACATGACAATTTGAAGTACAATAAGCTGTTTGGTGAATTTTCAACTGATTTCCAGCAAAAGTCCACACTCTGTACAGCATGTGTCAGCGTTGGTCGATTTGGGCAGATCTGGTCGTGGCAGGCCTAATTTGGCAAACGCAGCATGGGGAGCTTAGGGGCATGACAGTTTGCAGTAAAATAAGCTGTTTGGTGAATTTTCAACTGATTTCCAGCAAAAGTCCACACTCTGTGCTTTTGTCAGCGTTGGTCGATTTGGGCAGATCTGGCCGTGGGAGGCCTAAATTGGCAAACGCAGTGTGGGGAGCTTGGGGGCATGACAGTTTGATGTACAATAAGCTGTTTGGTGAATTTTCAACTGATTTCCAGCAAAAGTCCACACTCTGGACAGCCTGTGTCAGCGTTGGTCAATTTGGGCAGATCTGGCCGTGGGAGGCCTAATTTGGCAAACGCAGCGTGGGGAGCTTGGAGACATGATAATTTGAAATACAATAAGCTGTTTGGTGATTTTTCAACTGATTTCCAGCAAAAGTCCACACTCTGTACAGCATGTGTCAGCGTTGGTCAATATGGGCAGATCTGGCCGTGGGAGGCCTAATTTGGCAAACGCAGCATGGGGAGCTTGGAGACATGACAATTTGAAGTACAATAAGCTGTTTGGTGAATTTTCAACTGATTCCCAGCAAAAGTCCACACTCTGTACAGCATGTGTCAGCCTTGGTCGATTTGGGCAGATCTGGTCGTGGCAGGCCTAATTTGGCAAACACAGCGTGGGAAGCTTGGAGACATGACAATTTGAAGTACAATAAGCTGTTTGGTGAATTTTCAACTGATTCCCAGCAAAAGTCCACACTCTGTACAGCATGTGTCAGCGTTGGTCGATTTGGGCAGATCTGGCCGAGAAACGCTCAGTTTGGCAAACGCAGCGTGGGAAGCCCATTGGAGCTTGGAGAAATCACGATTTGAAGTACAATAAGCTGTTTGGTGAATTTTCAACTGATTTCCAGCAAAAGTCCACACACTGGACAGTCTGTGTCAGCGTTGGTCGATTAGGGCAGATCTGGCCGTGGGAGGCCTAATTTGGCAAACGCAGCGTGGGGAGCTTGGATACATCACAATTTGAAGTAAAATAAGCTGTTTGGTGAATTTTCAACTGATTTCCAGCAAAAGTCCGCTCTATACAGCCTGTGTCAGCGTTGGTCGATTTGGGCAGATCTGGCCGTGGGAGGCCTAATTTGGCAAACGCAGCGTGGGGAGCTTGGAGACATGACAGTTTGAAGTACAATAAGCTGTTTGGTGAATTTTCAACTGATTTCCAGCAAAAGTCCACACTCTGTACAGCATGTGTCAGCGTTGGTCGATATGGGCAGATCTGGCCGAGAAACGCTCAGTTTGGAAAACGCAGCGTGGGACGCCCATTGGAGCTTGGAGACATCACAATTTGAAGTAAAATAAGCTGTTTGGTGAATTTTCAACTGATTTCCAGCAAAAGTCCACACTCTGTACAGCCTGTGTCAGCGTTGGTCGATTTGGGCAGATCTGGCCGTGTGAGCCCTAATTTGGCAAACGCAGCGTGGGGAGCTTGGAAACATGACAATTTGAAGTACAATAAGCTGTTTGGTGAATTTTCAACTGATTTCCAGCAAAAGTCCACACTCTGTGCTTGTGTCAGCGTTGGTCGATTTGGGCAGATCTGGTCGTGGGAGGCCTAATTTGGCAAACGCAGCGTCGGGAGCTTGGCGACATGACAATTTGTAGAACAATAAGCTGTTTGGTGAATTTTCAACTGATTTCCAGCAAAGGACCACACTCTGTACAGCATGTGTCAGCGTTGGTCGATTTGGGCAGATCTGGCCGTGGGAGGCCTAATTTGGCAAACGCAGCGTGGGGAGCTTGGAGACATGACAATTTGAAGTACAATAAGATGTTTGGTGAATTTTCAACTGATTTCCAGCAAAAGTCCACACTCTGTACAGCATGTGCCAGCGTTGGTCGATTTGGGCAGATCTGGTCGTGGCAGGCCTAATTTGGCAAACGCAGCGTGGGAAGCTTGGAGACATGACAATTTGAAGTACAATAAGCTGTTTGGTGAATTTTCAACTGATTCCCAGCAAAAGTCCACACTCTGTACAGCATGTGTCAGCGTTGGTCGATTTGGGCAGATCTGGCCGAGAAAGGCTCAGTTTGGAAAACGCAGCGTGGGACGCCCATTGGAGCTTGGAGACATCACAATTTGAAGTAAAATAAGCTGTTTGGTGAATTTTCAACTGATTTCCAGCAAAAGTCCACACTCTGTACAGCATGTGTCAGCGTTGGTCGATTTGGGCAGATCTGGCCGAGAAAGGCTCAGTTTGGAAAACGCAGCGTGGGACGCCCATTGGAGCTTGGATACATCACAATTTGAAGTACAATAAGCTGTTTGGTGAATTTTCAACTGATTTCCAGCAAAAGTCCACACTCTGCACAGCCTGTATGTCAGCGTTGGTCGATTTGGGCAGATCTGGTCGTGGGAGGCCTCATTTGGCAAACGCAGCGTGGGGAGCTTGGAGACATGACAATTTGAAGTACAATAAGCTGTTTGGTGAATTTTCAACTGATTTCCAGCAAAAGTCCACACTCTGTACAGCATGTGTCAGCGTTGGTCGATTTGGGCAGATCTGGTCGTGGCAGGCCTAATTTGGCAAACGCAGCGTGGGGAGCTTAGGGGCATGACAGTTTGCAGTAAAATAAGCTGTTTGGTGAATTTTCAACTGATTTCCAGCAAAAGTCCACACTCTGTGCTTTTGTCAGCGTTGGTCGATTTGGGCAGATCTGGCCGTGGGAGGCCTAAATTGGCAAACGCAGTGTGGGGAGCTTGGGGGCATGACAGTTTGATGTACAATAAGCTGTTTGGTGAATTTTCAACTGATTTCCAGCAAAAGTCCACACTCTGGACAGCCTGTGTCAGCGTTGGTCAATTTGGGCAGATCTGGCCGTGGGAGGCCTAATTTGGCAAACGCAGCGTGGGGAGCTTGGAGACATGATAATTTGAAATACAATAAGCTGTTTGGTGATTTTTCAACTGATTTCCAGCAAAAGTCCACACTCTGTACAGCATGTGTCAGCGTTGGTCAATATGGGCAGATCTGGCCGTGGGAGGCCTAATTTGGCAAACGCAGCGTGGGGAGGTTGGAGACATGACAATTTGAAGTACAATAAGCTGTTTGGTGAATTTTCAACTGATTCCCAGCAAAAGTCCACACTCTGTACAGCATGTGTCAGCCTTGGTCGATTTGGGCAGATCTGGTCGTGGCAGGCCTAATTTGGCAAACACAGCGTGGGAAGCTTGGAGACATGACAATTTGAAGTACAATAAGCTGTTTGGTGAATTTTCAACTGATTCCCAGCAAAAGTCCACACTCTGTACAGCATGTGTCAGCGTTGGTCGATTTGGGCAGATCTGGCCGAGAAAGGCTCAGTTTGGAAAACGCAGCGTGGGACCCCCATTGGAGCTTGGATACATCACAATTTGAAGTACAATAAGCTGTTTGGTGAATTTTCAACTGATTTCCAGCAAAAGTCCACACTCTGGACAGCCTGTGTGTCAGCGTTGGTCGATTTGGGCAGATCTGGTCGTGGGAGGCCTCATTTGGCAAACGTAGAGTGGGGAGATTGGGGGCATGACAGTTTGAAGTACAATAAGCTGTTTGGTGAATTTTCAACTGATTTCCAGCAAAAGTCCACACTCTGGACAGCCTGTGTCAGCGTTGGTCGATTTGGGCAGATCTGGCCGAGAAAGGCTCAGTTTGGAAAACGCAGCGTGGGACGCCCATTGGAGCTTGGAGACATCACAATTTGAAGTAAAATAAGCTGTTTGGTGAATTTTCAACTGATTTCCAGCAAAAGTCCACACTCTGTACAGCATGTGTCAGCGTTGGTCGATTTGGGCAGATCTGGCCGAGAAAGGCTCAGTTTGGAAAACGCAGCGTGGGACGCCCATTGGAGCTTGGATACATCACAATTTGAAGTACAATAAGCTGTTTGGTGAATTTTCAACTGATTTCCAGCAAAAGTCCACACTCTGCACAGCCTGTATGTCAGCGTTGGTCGATTTGGGCAGATCTGGTCGTGGGAGGCCTCATTTGGCAAACGCAGCGTGGGGAGCTTGGAGACATGACAATTTGAAGTACAATAAGCTGTTTGGTGAATTTTCAACTGATTTCCAGCAAAAGTCCACACTCTGTACAGCATGTGTCAGCGTTGGTCGATTTGGGCAGATCTGGTCGTGGCAGGCCTAATTTGGCAAACGCAGCGTGGGGAGCTTAGGGGCATGACAGTTTGCAGTAAAATAAGCTGTTTGGTGAATTTTCAACTGATTTCCAGCAAAAGTCCACACTCTGTGCTTTTGTCAGCGTTGGTCGATTTGGGCAGATCTGGCCGTGGGAGGCCTAAATTGGCAAACGCAGTGTGGGGAGCTTGGGGGCATGACAGTTTGATGTACAATAAGCTGTTTGGTGAATTTTCAACTGATTTCCAGCAAAAGTCCACACTCTGGACAGCCTGTGTCAGCGTTGGTCAATTTGGGCAGATCTGGCCGTGGGAGGCCTAATTTGGCAAACGCAGCGTGGGGAGCTTGGAGACATGATAATTTGAAATACAATAAGCTGTTTGGTGATTTTTCAACTGATTTCCAGCAAAAGTCCACACTCTGTACAGCATGTGTCAGCGTTGGTCAATATGGGCAGATCTGGCCGTGGGAGGCCTAATTTGGCAAACGCAGCGTGGGGAGGTTGGAGACATGACAATTTGAAGTACAATAAGCTGTTTGGTGAATTTTCAACTGATTCCCAGCAAAAGTCCACACTCTGTACAGCATGTGTCAGCCTTGGTCGATTTGGGCAGATCTGGTCGTGGCAGGCCTAATTTGGCAACCACAGCGTGGGAAGCTTGGAGACATGACAATTTGAAGTACAATAAGCTGTTTGGTGAATTTTCAACTGATTCCCAGCAAAAGTCCACACTCTGTACAGCATGTGTCAGCGTTGGTCGATTTGGGCAGATCTGGCCGAGAAAGGCTCAGTTTGGAAAACGCAGCGTGGGACCCCCATTGGAGCTTGGATACATCACAATTTGAAGTACAATAAGCTGTTTGGTGAATTTTCAACTGATTTCCAGCAAAAGTCCACACTCTGGACAGCCTGTGTGTCAGCGTTGGTCGATTTGGGCAGATCTGGTCGTGGGAGGCCTCATTTGGCAAACGTAGAGTGGGGAGATTGGGGGCATGACAGTTTGAAGTACAATAAGCTGTTTGGTGAATTTTCAACTGATTTCCAGCAAAAGTCCACACTCTGGACAGCCTGTGTCAGCGTTGGTCGATTTGGGCAGATTTGGTCGTGGGAGGCCTAATTTGGCAAACGCAGCGTGGGGAGCTTGGAGACATGACAATTTGAAGTACAATAAGCTGTTTGGTGAATTTTCAACTGATTTCCAGCAAAAGTCCACACTCTGTGCTTTTGTCAGCGTTGGTCGATTTGGGCAGATCTGGCCGTGGGAGGCCTAATTTGGTAAACACAGCGTGGGGAGATTGGAGACATGACAATTTGAAGCTGTTTGGTGAATTTTCAACTGATTTCCAATAAAAGTCCACACACTCTACAGTTACAATTGGAGTCGATAGGTACCCATATTGAAGCACTTTAATTTTTGTCCCATATGTACAAGTGAGCTTGGCACTTTCACATTTTCAGCAACATGCTGAGCTGGCCGATATGGGTACCAATCGATTGATTGGTTCCAATATTGAAGCACTTTAATTTTTGTCCCATATGTACAATTGGAGTTGGCACTTTGACATTTTCAGCAACATGCTGAACTGGCCCTTTGAGGAGTATCTCGGGAAGGCAAGGTCGTAGAGAGATGAGACACACATCAGCGTGGTCCAAATAGGGCCACACGTCTAGGTCTGCAGGACTCTGGGTCTGCAGGTCTCCCGCTGTGCAAATACAGACCAAATGCCTATCCCAGTCAGGGTCTATGCGATCGGTGAAAAGTGAAAATTTGACTAAGTGCTTTTGGCAAAAGCGTCCCCCAGAACATGTTTAGGAGCACATTTCAGGCCATTTGGAGTCGATTGGTACCCACATTGAAGCACTTTAATTTTTGTCCCATATGTACAAGTGGAGTTGGCGCTTTGACATTTTCAGCAACATGCTGAGCTGGCCCTTTGAGGAGTATCTCGGGAAGGCAAGGTTGTAGAGAGATGAGACACACATCAGCGTTTTCAGCGTGTTCCAAATAGGGCCACACGTCTAGGTCTGCAGGACTCTAGGTCTGCAGGACTCCCGCTGCGCAGCTACAGACAAAATGCCTATCCCAGTCAGAGTCTATGCGATCGGTGAAAAGTGAAAATTTGACTAAGTGCTTTTGGCAAAAGCGTCCCCCAGAACATGTTTAGGAGCACATTTCAGGCCATTTGGAGTCGATTGGTACCCATATTGAAGCACCTTATTTTTTGTCCCATATGTACAAGTGGAGTTGGCACTTTGACATTTTCAGCAACATGCTGAGCTGGCCCTTTGAGGAGTATCTCAGGAAGGCAAGGTCGTAGAGAGATGAGACACACATCAGCGTGTTCAGCGTGATCCAAATAGGGCAGATGGATCAAGCTTCTATGTCTGCAGGACTCTCGCTGTGCAGCTACAGACCAAATGCCTATCCCAGTCAGAGTATATGTGATCGGTGAAAAGTGAAAATTTGACTAAGTGCTTTTGGCAAAAGCGTCCCCCAGAACATGTTTAGGAGCACATTTCAGGCCATTTGGAGTCGATTGGTACCCATATTGAAGCACTTTAATTTTTGTCCAATGTGTACAAGTGGAGTTGGCACTTTGACATTTTGAGCAACATGCTGAACTGGCCCTTTTGAAGACTATCTCGGGAAGGCAAGGTCGTAGAGAGATGAGACACACATCAGTGTGTTCAACATGGTCCAAATAGGGCCACGCGTCTAGGTCTGCAGGACTCTAGGTCTGCAGGACTCTAGGTCTGCAGGACTCCCGCTGCGCAGCTACAGACTAAATGCCTATCCCAGTCAGAGTCTATGCGATCGGTGAAAAGTGAAAATTTGACTAAGTGCTTTTGGCAAAAGCGTCCCCCAGAACATGTTTAGGAGCACATTTCAGGCCATTTGGAGTCGATTGGTACCCATATTGAAGCACTTTAATTTTTGTCCAATGTGTACAAGTGGAGTTGGCACTGACATTTTCAGCAACATGCTGAGCTGGCCTTTTGAGGAGTATCTCGGGAAGGCAAGGTCGTAGAGAGATGAGACACACATCAGCGTGTTCAGCATGGTCCAAATAGGGCCACACATCTAGGTCTGCAGGACTCTAGGTCTGCAGGACTCCCGCTGCGCAGCTACAGACAAAATGCCTATCCCAGTCAGAGTCTATGCGATCGGTGAAAAAGGAAAATTTGACTAAGTGCTTTTGGCAAAAGCGTCCCCCAGAACATGTTTAGGAGCACATTTCAGGCCATTTGGAGTCGATTGGTACCCTCATTGAAGCACTTTAATTTTTGTCCCATATGTACAAGTGGAGTTGGCACTTTGACATTTTCAGCAACATGCTGAGCTGGCCCTTTGAGGAGTATCTCGGGAAGGCAAGGTTGTAGAGAGATGAGACACACATCAGCGTTTTCAGCGTGTTCCAAATAGGGCCACACGTCTAGGTCTGCAGGACTCTAGGTCTGCAGGACTCCCGCTGCGCAGCTACAGACAAAATGCCTATCCCAGTCAGAGTCTATGCGATCGGTGAAAAGTGAAAATTTGACTAAGTGCTTTTGGCAAAAGCGTCCCCCAGAACATGTTTAGGAGCACATTTCAGGCCATTTGGAGTCGATTGGTACCCATATTGAAGCACCTTATTTTTTGTCCCATATGTACAAGTGGAGTTGGCACTTTGACATTTTCAGCAACATGCTGAGCTGGCCCTTTGAGGAGTATCTCAGGAAGGCAAGGTCGTAGAGAGATGAGACACACATCAGCGTGTTCAGCGTGATCCAAATAGGGCAGATGGATCAAGCTTCTATGTCTGCAGGACTCTCGCTGTGCAGCTACAGACCAAATGCCTATCCCAGTCAGAGTATATGTGATCGGTGAAAAAGGAAAATTTGACTAAGTGCTTTTGGCAAAAACGTCCCCCAGAAAATGTTTAGGAGCACATTTCAGGCCATTTGGAGTCGATTGGTACCCATATTGAAGCACTTTAATTTTTGTCCAATGTGTACAAGTGGAGTTGGCACTGACATTTTCAGCAACATGCTGAGCTGGCCTTTTGAGGAATATCTCGGGAAGGCAAGGTCGTAGAGAGATGAGACACACATCAGCGTGTTCAGCATGGTCCAAATAGGGCCACACATCTAGGTCTGCAGGACTCTAGCTCTGCAGGACTCCCGCTGCGCAGCTACAGACAAAATGCCTATCCCAGTCAGAGTCTATGCGATCGGTGAAAAAGGAAAATTTGACTAAGTGCTTTTGGCAAAAACGTCCCCCAGAACATGTTTAGGAGCACATTTCAGGCCATTTGGAGTCGATTGGTACCCATATTGAAGCACTTTAATTTTTGTCCAATATATACAAGTGGAGTTGGCACTTTGACATTTTCAGCAACATGCTGAGCTGGCCCTTTGAGGAGTATCTCGGGAAGGCAAGGTCGTAGAGAGATGAGACCCACATCAGCGTGTTCAGCGTGGTCCAAATAGGGCCACGCGTCTAGGTCTGCAGGACTCTAGGTCTGCAGGACTCTAGGTCTGCAGGACTCCCGCTGCGCAGCTACAGACTAAATGCCTATCCCAGTCAGAGTCTATGCAACCGGTGAGTAGTGAAAATTTGACTAAGTGCTTTTGGCAAAAGCGTCCCCCAGAACATGTTTAGGAACACATTTCAGGCCATTTGGAGTCGATTGGTACCCATATTGAAGCACTTTAATTTTTGTCCCATATGTACAAGTGAATTTGGCACTTTGACATTTTCAGCAACATGCTGAGCTGGCCCTTTGAGGAGTATCTTGGGAAGGCAAGGTCGTAGAGAGATGAGACACACATCAGCGTGTTCAGCATGGTCCAAATAGGGCCACGCGTCTAGGTCTGCAGGACTCTAGGTCTGCAGGACTCCCGCTGCGCAGCTACAGACCAAATGCCTATCCCAATCAGAGTCTATGCGATCGGTGAAAAGTGAAAATTTGTCTAAGTGCTTTTGGCAAAAGCGTCCCCCAGAACATGTTCAGGAGCACATTTCAGGCCATTTGGAGTCGATTGGTACCCATATTGAAGCACTTTAATTTTTGTCCCATATGTACAAGTGAAGTTGGCACTTTGACATTTTCAGCAACATGCTGAGCTGGCCCTTTGAGGAGTATCTCGTGAAGGCAAGGTCGTAGAGAGATGAGACACACATCAGCGTGTTCAGCGTGTTCCAAATAGGGCAGATGGATCACGCTTCTATGTCTGCCGGACTCCCGCTGTGCAGCTACAGACCAAATGCCTATCCCAGTCAAAGTATATGTGATCGGTGAAAAGTGAAAATTTGACTAAGTGCTTTTGGCAAAAGCGTCCCCCAGAACATGTTTAGGAGCACATTTCAGGCCATTTGGAGTCGATTGGTGCCCACATTAAAGCACCTTATTTTTTGTCCCATATGTACAAGTGGAGTTGGCAGTTTGACATTTTGAGCAACATGCTGAACTGGCCCTTTTGAAGACTATCTCGGGAAAGCAAGGTCGTAGAGAGATGAGACACACATCAGCGTGTTCAGCATGGTCCAAATAGGGCCACGCGTCTAGGTCTGCAGGACTCTAGATCTGCAGGACTCCCGCTGCGCAGCTACAGACCAAATGCATATCCCAGTCAGAGTCTATGCGATTGGTGAAAAGTGAAAATTTGACTAAGTGCTTTTGGCAAAAGCGTCCCCCAGAACATGTTTAGGAGCACATTTCAGGCCATTTGGAGTCGATTGGTACCCATATTGAAGCACTTTAATTTTAGTCCCATATGTACAAGTGGAGTTGGCACTTTGACATTTTCAGCAACATGCTGAGCTGGCCCTTTGAGGAGTATCTCGGGAAGGCAAGGTCGTAGAGAGATGAGACACACTTCAGCATGTTCAGCGTGGTCCAAATAGGGCAGATGGATCATGCTTCTATGTCTGCAGGACTCCCGCTGTGCAGCTACAGACCAAATGCCTATCCCAGTCAGAGTATATGTGATCGGTGAAAAGTGAAAATTTGACTAAGTGCTTTTGGCAAAAGCGTCCCCCAGAACATGTTTAGGAGCACATTTCAGGCCATTTGGAGTCGATTGGTACCCATATTGAAGCACTTTAATTTTTGTCCCATATGTACAAGTGGAGTTGGCACTTTGACATTTTCAGCAACATGCTGAGCTGGCCCTTTGAGGAGTATCTCAGGAAGGCAAGGTCGTAGAGAGATGAGACACACATCAGCGTGTTCAGCGTGGTCCAAATAGGGCCACACGTCTAGGTCTGCAGGACTCTGGGTCTGCAGGACTCCCGCTGCGCAGCTACAGACAAAATGCCTATCCCAGTCAGGGTCTATGCGATCGGTGAAAAGTGAAAATTTAACTAAGTGCTTTTGGCAAAAGCGTCTCCCAGAACATGTTTGGGAGCACATTTCAGGCCATTTTGAGTCGATTGGTACCCATATTGAAGCGCTTTAATTTTAGTCCCATATGTACAAGTGGAGTTGGCACTTTGACATTTTCAGCAACATGCTGAGCTGGCCCTTTGAGGAGTATCTCGTGAAGGCAAGGTCGTAGAGAGATGAGACACACATCAGCGTGTTCAGCGTGTTCCAAATAGGGCAGATGGATCACGCTTCTATGACTGCAGGACTCCCGCTGTGCAGCTACAGAACAAATGCCTATCCCAGTCAGAGTATATGTGATCGGTGAAAAGTGAAAATTTGACTAAGTGCTTTTGGCAAAAGCGTCCCCCAGAACATGTTTAGGAGCACATTTCAGGCCATTTGGAGTCGATTGGTACCCATATTGAAGCACTTTAATTTTTGTCCCATATGTACAAGTGGAGTTGGCACTTCGACATTTTCAGCAACATGCTGAGCTGGCCCTTTGAGGAGTATCTCGGGAAGGCAAGGTCGTAGAGAAATGAGACACACATCAGCGTGTTCAGTGTGGTCCAAATAGGGCCACGCGTCTAGGTCTGCAGGACTCTAGGTCTGCGCAGCTACAGACTAAATGCCTATCCCAGTCAGAGTCTATGCGACCGGTGAAAAGTGAAAATTTGACTAGGTGCTTTTGGCAAAAGCGTCCCCCAGAACATGTTTAGGAGCACATTTCAGGCCATTTGGAGTCGATTGGTACTAGGGATGGGTATTGATAAGAATTTAGCGATTCCGATTCCATTATCGATATTGCTTATCGATTCGATTCCTTATCGATTCTCTTATCGATTCTCATTGGGTGAGGGAATAAAAGAGAAATGGGTTTGTTTGCATTAATGCAGTGGTTCCCAACCTTTTTTGGCTCATGACCCCTTTTGACATCACAAATTTCTGGTGACCCTCATTCAAGATGAGCAAGCTCAGATATTTGTATATGCTGCATTTTATTTTATCTTGATTTATTCAAGAAAGTGAATATATCAAGAATATAGTTGTTTAAGATTGTGAAAAATAATTAGTTTATTTATTTATTTATTTATTTTTAATCAATTACTAGACATTTAAGGTGATCCCATTTGAATTCCAGGCGACCCCACATGGGGTCCCAACCCCAAGGTTGAAAACACTGCATTAATGGCTCTGACATTAAAAAAGTTGACAGGACCGACCTGCCTGGACAGGTTAACACTAGACCACTGTGGCTGTGGGGCAGCTGTGCTCACAGGAGGAATTTAACAATGTTTCCATTACATAGTTTTTATGCATCTTCTCACTAGTTATTGTTTTCATAACGTTCGTTTTTATGCGGAGCGAGTGAGCGAGCGAAAGAGAGAGAGCGCGCCAGAGAAAAGACACAGGGCGCAGCTACCGTTTCACCTGGCTACGAGCAAAACCTGAAAGGAAGTGATTAGAATGAAGAGAGAAAAACAGAAAGAATAGACATGTAGCCTGTTCAGGAGACGTTGTCCTGTCCTCACGACGTGAGGGAGGGAGGACCGGAGGGTGGCTCTGGCTCACAGGTTAGTGATGAGGAAACGTCACTGTCAGCTGCATCTGTCAGCAGCTCCGCTCCACACAGACACGCCACTAACTTTATTTTGTGAGAACAAACGGTGACATGTGGATATAAACACTAAGCACCCTCATTTATAATGAAGATTGATTTTAACGGAATGTTACGTAACGTCATTAATCAATTAATGCGCGAGTTTCTGAACCAAACGGAATCGATAAGGGAATCGTTAAAGCAGACACGCACACGATTCCAAGAATTGATCCAAGTTGGAACCGGTTCCGAAGAGGAACCGGTTTTCGATTCCCATCCCTAATTGGTACCCATATTGAAGCACTTTAATTTTTGTCCCATATGTACAAGTGGAGTTGGCACTTTGACATTTTCAGCAACAGGCTGAGCTGGCCCTTTGAGGAGTATCTCGGGAAGGCAAGGTCGTAGAGAGATGAGACACACATCAGCGTGTTCAGCGTGTTCCAAATAGGGCAGATGGATCACGCTTCTATGACTGCAGGACTCCCGCTGTGCAGCTACAGAACAAATGCCTATCCCAGTCAGAGTATATGTGATCGGTGAAAAGTGAAAATTTGACTAAGTGCTTTTGGCAAAAGCGTCCCCCAGAACATGTTTAGGAGCACATTTCAGGCCATTTGGAGTCGATTGGTACCCATATTGAAGCACTTTAATTTTTGTCCAATATATACAAGTGGAGTTGGCACTTTGACATTTTCAGCAACATGCTGAGCTGGCCCTTTGAGGAGTATCTCGGGAAGGCAAGGTCGTAGAGAGATGAGACCCACATCAGCGTGTTCAGCGTGGTCCAAATAGGGCCACGCGTCTAGGTCTGCAGGACTCTAGGTCTGCAGGACTCTAGGTCTGCAGGACTCCCGCTGCGCAGCTACAGACCAAATGCCTATCCCAGTCAGAGTCTATGCGATCGGTGAAAAGTGAAAATTTGACTAACTGCTTTTGGCAAAAGCGTCCCCCAGAACATGTTTAGGAGCACATTTCAGGCCATTTGGAGTCGATTGGTACCCATATTGAAGCACCTTATTTTTTGTCCCATACGTACAAGTGGAGTTGGCACTGACATTTTCAGCAAGATGCTGAGCTGGCCTTTTGAGGAGTATCTCGGGAAGGTAAGGTCGTAGAAAGATGAGACACACATCAGCGTGTTCAGCATGGTCCAAATAGGGCCACGCGTCTAGGTCTGCAGGACTCCCGCTGCGCAGCTACAGACCAAATGCCTATCCCAGTCAGAGTCTATGAGATCGGTGAAAAGTGAAAATTTGACTAAGTGCTTTTGGCAAAAGCGTCCCCCAGAACATGTTTAGGTGCACATTTCAGGCCATTTGGAGTCGATTGGTACCCATATTGAAGCACCTTATTTTTTGTCCCATATGTACAAGTGGAGTTGGCACTTTGACATTTTCAGCAACATGCTGAGCTGGCCCTTTGAGGAGTATCTCAGGAAGGCAAGGTCGTAGAGAGATGAGACACACATCAGCGTGTTCAGCGTGATCCAAATAGGGCAGATGGATCACGCTTCTATGTCTGCAGGACTCTCGCTGTGCAGCTACAGACCAAATGCCTATCCCAGTCAGAGTATATGTGATCGGTGAAAAGTGAAAATTTGACTAAGTGCTTTTGGCAAAAGCGTCCCCCAGAACATGTTTAGGAGCACATTTCAGGCCATTTGGAGTCGATTGGTACCCATATTGAAGCACTTTAATTTTTGTCCCATATGTACAAGTGGAGTTGGCACTTTGACATTTTCAGCAACATGCTGAGCTGGCCCTTTGAGGAGTATCTCGGGAAGGCAAGGTCGTAGAGAGATGAGACCCACATCAGCGTGTTCAGCGTGGTCCAAATAGGGCCACGCGTCTAGGTCTGCAGGACTCTAGGTCTGCAGGACTCTAGGTCTGCAGGACTCCCGCTGCGCAGCTACAGACTAAATGCCTATCCCAGTCAGAGTCTATGCCAGGGGTGTCAAAGTCATTATAGTTCAGGGGCCGCATTCGGCCTAATTTGATCTCAAGAGGGCCGGAACAGTAAAATGATCGCATTTGCATATTAACCTGTAAATAACAAGAACTCCACATTTTTCCCTTTGTACTTTGTGCAAAGTACATTATTAAGATGTGTACAGTTTATGAGCTATCCTTTTTACAAAAAAATATGAACATTCTGAAATTTAGGGCTGGGCAATATGAACCAAAAGTAATATTGTAATATTTTTTTTAACTGAATGGCAATATAGGATATACATAGGCCTATAGCCTATTTATACTATTTCCATGATGTAATTATGAGTTTCCACCAATTAGCAGCCAGTAGCGGCTTAATATTTTTGTCAGAGGCAAATCCTTAAAAAGGCTGTCAGTTCTAGGTCAAAACCACATGTGGCAAATGACACAGACAATTGTAGGTATTGGGCTGATATTAAATTGTAGCTATAGGAAAAATACATCTCCCTCTCTCTCTCTCGCTCTCTCTCTCTCACACACACACGCACGCACGCACGCACACACACACACACACACACACACACACACACACCTGTAGCTGCGCTGTCCCTCTCCTCTCTCTCTGTTCCCCTCCTCTGTTGCTTTGAGCTCCCAGCTGTGCGTGGATACGTAACTACAGGTTATATCTGGCTTATCACCGGGCCAGTTCTGCCCCCAGGCCGGTTCTGCCTCACCAACCCGACCGGACACGCCGGTTCGGATCGATAATTTGCGCTAATGAGTCCGGCCACGTCGCGCCGGGGCTTCATCAGCAGGTCGGACCGTGTTGGGTTTTAACTTTCAGGCCCAGTGAGAACTCGAGCCGAGCTGGACCAAGAGCAGGACTTTAGCGGTGAATGTCGGTGCTGTCCTTACACTACGCAACGAGCCGCTGTTGTTGTGTTGTAGTAGTCAATACGTGAGAGTCGGCGGCTCTGTGTCTCTGTTGTCCGCTGCAACTTGAGGGAGGGAGGGAGGGAGGGAGGGGCGGAGGGGAGAGGAGAAGTGGCGCTCACTCAATCTGTGAGGGAGGGGCGGGGAAGTGAGCTCAGCAGACTGCTGAGAGAGGGCCGAAAGAAACGGAACTCCAACATTTGTCCCGCGGGCCGGATTGGACCGCCTGGCGGGCCGGTCCCGGCCCGCGGGCCTTGACTTTGACACCTATGGTCTATGCGATCGGTGAAAAGTGAAAATTTGACTAAGTGCTTTTGGCAAAAGCGTCCCCCAGAACATGTTTAGGAGCACATTTCAGGCCATTTGGAGTCGATTGGTACCCATATTGAAGCACTTTAATTTTTATCCAATGTGTACAAGTGGAGTTGGCACTGACATTTTCAGCAACATGCTGAGCTGGCCTTTTGAGGAGTATCTCGGGAAGGCAAGGTCGTAGAGAGATGAGACACACATCAGCGTGTTCAGCATGGTCCAAATAGGGCCACACATCTAGGTCTGCAGGACTCTAGGTCTGCAGGACTCCCGCTGCGCAGCTACAGACAAAATGCCTATCCCAGTCAGAGTCTATGCGATCGGTGAAAAAGGAAAATTTGACTAAGTGCTTTTGGCAAAAATGTCCCCCAGAACATGTTTAGGAGCACATTTCAGGCCATTTGGAGTCGATTGGTACCCATATTGAAGCACTTTAATTTTTGTCCAATATATAGAAGTGGAGTTGGCACTTTGACATTTTCAGCAACATGCTGAGCTGGCCCTTTGAGGAGTATCTCGGGAAGGCAAGGTCGTAGAGAGATGAGACCCACATCAGCGTTTTCAGCGTGGTCCAAATAGGGCCACGCGTCTAGGTCTGCAGGACTCTAGGTCTGCAGGACTCCCGCTGCGCAGCTACAGACTAAATGCCTATCCCAGTCAGAGTCTATGCAACCGGTGAAAAGTGAAAATTTGACTAAGTGCTTTTGGCAAAAGCGTCCCCCAGAACATGTTTAGGAGCACATTTCAGGCCATTTGGAGTCGATTGGTACCCATATTGAAGCACCTTATTTTTTGTCCCATACGTACAAGTGGAGTTGGCACTGACATTTTCAGCAACAAGCTGAGCTGGCCTTTTGAGGAGTATCTTGGGAAGGTAAGGTCGTAGAAAGATGAGACACACATCAGCGTGTTCAGCATGGTCCAAATAGGGCCACGCGTCTAGGTCTGCAGGACTCCCGCTGCGCAGCTACAGACCAAATGCCTATCCCAGTCAGAGTCTATGAGATCGGTGAAAAGTGAAAATTTGACTAAGTGCTTTTGGCAAAAGCGTCCCCCAGAATATGTTTAGGTGCACATTTCAGGCCATTTGGAGTCGATTGGTACCCATATTGAAGCACCTTATTTTTTGTCCCATATGTACAAGTGGAGTTGGCACTTTGACATTTTCAGCAACATGCTGAGCTGGCCCTTTGAGGAGTATCTCAGGAAGGCAAGGTCGTAGAGAGATGAGACACACATCAGCGTGTTCAGCGTGATCCAAATAGGGCAGATGGATCACGCTTCTATGTCTGCAGGACTCTCGCTGTGCAGCTACAGACCAAATGCCTATCCCAGTCAGAGTATATGTGATCGGTGAAAAGTGAAAATTTGACTAAGTGCTTTTGGCAAAAGCGTCCCCCAGAACATGTTTAGGAGCACATTTCAGGCCATTTGGAGTCGATTGGTACCCATATTGAAGCACTTTAATTTTTGTCCCATATGTACAAGTGGAGTTGGCACTTTGACATTTTCAGCAACATGCTGAGCTGGCCCTTTGAGGAGTATCTCGGGAAGGCAAGGTCGTAGAGAGATGAGACACACATCAGCGTGTTCAGCGTGGTCCAAATAGGGCCACGCGTCTAGGTCTGCAGGACTCTAGGTCTGCAGGACCCTAGGTATGCAGGACTACCGCTGCGCAGCTACAGACCAAATGGCTATCCCAGTCATAGTCTATGCGATCGGTGAAAAGTGAAAATTTGACTAAGTGCTTTTGGCAACAGCGTCCCCCAGAACATGTTTAGGAGCACATTTCAGGCCATTTGGAGTCGATTGGTACCCATATTGAAGCACTTTAATTTTTGTCCAATGTGTACAAGTGGAGTTGGCACTGACATTTTCAGCAACATGCTGAGCTGGCCTTTTGAGGAGTATCTCGGGAAGGCAAGGTCGTAGAGAGATGAGACACACATCAGCGTGTTCAGTATGGTCCAAATAGGGCCACACATCTAGGTCTGCAGGACTCTAGGTCTGCAGGACTCCCGCTGCGCAGCTACAGACAAAATGCCTATCCCAGTTAGAGTCTATGCGATCGGTGAAAAAGGAAAATTTGACTAAGTGCTTTTGGCAAAAATGTCCCCCAGAACATGTTTAGGAGCACATTTCAGGCCATTTGGAGTCGATTGGTACCCATATTGAAGCACTTTAATTTTTGTCCAATATATAGAAGTGGAGTTGGCACTTTGACATTTTCAGCAACATGCTGAGCTGGCCCTTTGAGGAGTATCTCGGGAAGGCAAGGTCGTAGAGAGATGAGACCCACATCAGCGTTTTCAGCGTGGTCCAAATAGGGCCACGCGTCTAGGTCTGCAGGACTCTAGGTCTGCAGGACTCCCGCTGCGCAGCTACAGACTAAATGCCTATCCCAGTCAGAGTCTATGCAACCGGTGAAAAGTGAAAATTTGACTAAGTGCTTTTGGCAAAAGCGTCCCCCAGAACATGTTTAGGAGCACATTTCAGGCCATTTGGAGTCGATTGGTACCCATGTTGAAGCATCTTATTTTTTGTCCCATACGTACAAGTGGAGTTGGCACTGACATTTTCAGCAACAAGCTGAGCTGGCCTTTTGAGGAGTATCTCGGGAAGGTAAGGTCGTAGAAAGATGAGACACACATCAGCGTGTTCAGCATGGTCCAAATAGGGCCACGCGTCTAGGTCTGCAGGACTCCCGCTGCGCAGCTACAGACCAAATGCCTATCCCAGTCAGAGTCTATGAGATCGGTGAAAAGTGAAAATTTGACTAAGTGCTTTTGGCAAAAGCGTCCCCCAGAATATGTTTAGGTGCACATTTCAGGCCATTTGGAGTCGATTGGTACCCATATTGAAGCACCTTATTTTTTGTCCCATATGTACAAGTGGAGTTGGCACTTTGACATTTTCAGCAACATTCTGAGCTGGCCCTTTGAGGAGTATCTCGGGAAGGCAAGGTCGTAGAGAGATGAGACACACATCAGCGTGTTCAGCGTGGTCCAAATAGGGCAGATGGATCACGCTTCTATGTCTGCAGGACTCCCGCTGTGCAGCTACAGACCAAATGCCTATCCCAGTCAGAGTATATGTGATCGGTGAAAAGTGAAAATTTGACTAAGTGCTTTTGGCAAAAGCGTCCCCCAGAACATGTTTAGGAGCACATTTCAGGCCATTTGGAGTCGATTGGTACCCATATTGAAGCACCTTATTTTTTGTCCCATACGTACAAGTGGAGTTGGCACTGACATTTTCAGCAACAAGCTGAGCTGGCCTTTTGAGGAGTATCTCGGGAAGGTAAGGTCGTAGAAAGATGAGACACACATCAGCGTGTTCAGCATGGTCCAAATAGGGCCACGCGTCTAGGTCTGCAGGACTCCCGCTGCGCAGCTACAGACCAAATGCCTATCCCAGTCAGAGTCTATGAGATCGGTGAAAAGTGAAAATTTGACTAAGTGCTTTTGGCAAAAGCGTCCCCCAGAATATGTTTAGGTGCACATTTCAGGCCATTTGGAGTCGATTGGTACCCATATTGAAGCACCTTATTTTTTGTCCCATATGTACAAGTGGAGTTGGCACTTTGACATTTTCAGCAACATTCTGAGCTGGCCCTTTGAGGAGTATCTCGGGAAGGCAAGGTCGTAGAGAGATGAGACACACATCAGCGTGTTCAGCGTGGTCCAAATAGGGCCACACATCTATGTCTGCAGGACTCTAGGTCTGCAGGACTCCCGCTGCGCAGCTACAGACAAAATGCCTATCCCAGTCAGAGTCTATGAGATCGGTGAAAAGTGAAAATTTGTCTAAGTGCTTTTGGCAAAAGCGTCCCCCAGAACATGTTTAGGAGCACATTTCAGGCCATTTGGAGTCGATTGGTACCCATATTGAAGCACTTTAATTTTTGTCCCATATGTACAAGTGGAGTTGGCACTTTGACATTTTTAGCAACATGCTGAGCTGGCCCTTTGAGGAGTATCTCAGGAAGGCAAGGTCGTAGAGAGATGAGACACACATCAGCGTGTTCAGCGTGGCCCAAATAGGGCAGATGGATCACGTTTCTATGTCTGCAGGACTCCTGCTGTGCAGCTACAGACCAAATGCCTATCCCAGTCAGAGTATATGTGATCGGTGAAAAGTGAAAATTTGACTAAGTGCTTTTGGCAAAAGCGTCCCCCAGAACATGTTTAGGAGCACATTTCAGGCCATTTGGAGTCGATTGGTACCCATATTGAAGCACATCAATTTGTGTCCCATATGTACAAGTGGAGTTGGCACTTTGACATTTTCAGCAACATGCTGAGCTGGCTCTTTGAGGAGTATCTCGGGAAGGCAAGGTCGTAGAGAGATGAGACACACATCAGTGTGTTCAGCGTGGTCCAAATAGGGCAGATGGATCACGCTTCTATGTCTGCAGGACTCCCGCTGTGCAGCTACAGACCAAATGCCTATCCCAGTCAGAGTCTATGAGATCGGTGAAAAGTGAAAATTTGACTAAGTGCTTTTGGCAAAAGCGTCCCCCAGAATATGTTTAGGTGCACATTTCAGGCCATTTGGAGTCGATTGGTACCCATATTGAAGCACCTTATTTTTTGTTCCATATGTACAAGTGGAGTTGGCACTTTGACATTTTCAGCAACATGCTGAGCTGGCCCTTTGAGGACTATCTCGGGAAGGCAAGGTCGTAGAGAGATGAGACACATATCAGCGTGTTCAGCGTGGTCCAAATAGGGCAGATGGATCACGCTTCTTTTTTCTGCAGGACTCCCGCTGTGCAGCTACAGACTAAATGCCTATCCCAGTCAAGAGTATATGTGATCGGTGAAAAGTGATAATTTGACTAAGTGCTTTTGGCAAAAGCGTCCCCCAGAACATGTTTAGGAGCACATTTCAGGCCATTTGGAGTCGATTGGTACCCATATTGAAGCACATTAATTTTTGTCCCATATGTACAAGTGGAGTTGGCACTTTGACATTTTCAGCAACATGCTGAGCTGGCCCTTTGAGGAGTATCTCGGGAAGGCAAGGTCGTAGAGAGATGAGACACACATCAGCGTGTTCAGCGTGGCCCAAATAGGGCAGATGGATCACGCTTCTATGTCTGCAGGACTCCCGCTGTGCAGCTACAGACCAAATGCCTATCCCAGTCAGAGTCTATGTGATCGGTGAAAAGTGATAATTTGACTAAGTGCTTTTGGCAAAAGCGTCCCCCAGAACATGTTTAGGAGCACATTTCAGGCCATTTGGAGTCGATTGGTACCCACATTAAAGCACCTTATTTTTTGTCCCATATGTACAAGTGGAGTTGGCACTTTGACATTTTCAGCAACATGCTGAGCTGGCCTTTTGAGGAGTATCTCAGGAAGGCAAGGTCGTAGAGAGATGAGACACACATCAGCGTGTTCAGCGTGGTCCAAATAGGGCAGATGGATCACGCTTCTATGTCTGCAGGACTCCCGCTGTGCAGCTACAGACCAAATGCCTATCCCAGTCAGAGTATATGTGATCGGTGAAAAGTGAAAATTTGACTAAGTGCTTTTGGCAAAAGCGTCCCCCAGAACATGTTTAGGAGCACATCTCAGGCCATTTGGAGTCGATTGGTACCCATATTGAAGCACATTAATTTTTGTCCCATATGTACAAGTGGAGTTGGCACTTTGACATTTTCAGCAACATGCTGAGCTGGCCCTTTGAGGAGTATCTCGGGAAGGCAAGGTCGTAGGGAGATGAGACACACATCAGCGTGTTCACCGTGGTCCAAATAGGGCAGATGGATTACGCTTCTATGTCTGCCGGACTACCGCTGTGCAGCTACAGACCAAATGCCTATCCCAGTCAGAGTATATGTGATCGGTGAAAAGTGAAAATTTGACTAAGTGCTTTTGGCAAAAGCGTCCCCCAGAACATGTTTAGGAGCACATTTCAGGCCAATTGGAGTCGATTGGTACCCATATTGAAGCACTTTAATTTTTGTCCCATATGTACAAGTGGAGTTGGCACTTTGACATTTTCAGCAACATGCTGAGCTGGCCCTTTGAGGAGTATCTCGGGAAGGCAAGGTCGTAGAGAGATGAGACACACATCAGTGTGTTCAGCGTGGTCCAAATAGGGCAGATGGATCACGCTTCTATGTCTGCAGGACTCCCGCTGTGCAGCTACAGACCAAATGCCTATCCCAGTCAGAGTATATGCAACCGTGGTCCAAATAGGGCCACGCGTCTGGGTCTGCAGCAGTGGCGCCACGCGTCTGGGTCTGCAGCAGTGGCGCAAAAAGTGTGTATGCACTATACGCGGCGCATAGGGGCGCCAAAGCGATGGGGGAAAAATTATTTTGAGTCGGCATTTTCTGTATTTAACAGCTGTTTGTGCATGTGTAAATGATATGATCAATAACAGAGAGGCATGTCACTAGTTAGGCGCCCCTCCCCTCCCTCACCCCCCCTCCTCTCAGGGCCGGTTTTAGCTATGGGCAGTATGGGCCCAGGGCGCAATGTTTGTGAAGGAAAAAAAAAAAAACCCAAAAACTCGCCAGTTTTCTTAACTACTGCTCATTTCCATGTCAAGTTAGTGGAGTGGGCGCCCTATGCCACCTTGCTGCTGAGAGTCATGTTGTGTGTGTGTGTCAGAAGAGGCAAGGGGGAGGGGGGCGGGGGATCAACTTGCGACTGCTGAGGTTGTATCAGAGTCTCACGTCGGATGCTCCGCCGGCCCAGAGGGCTCTCATGCGGGGAAAGAAAGGAGGTTTAAGCACTAAACTCCTCGCCCGTCTCCGCTGAAGTTGGCTTCATTTTGGTAATGTTGCTATTAGTGTTGTCACGATACCAACATTTTGGTACCGGTATCGGTACCAACATGTTTTTCGATACTTTTCGATACTTTTCGGTACTTTTCCAAATAAAAAGAGAACACAAAAAATGTCATTATTGGCTTTATTTTAATAGAAAATCTTAGAAGTATAACATATGTACCAGTAAATAATCACTAAATCAGTAAACAGTCACTGCTGCTGCAGGATTAAATTTCCATCTATATTATTCTGAACTCTTCCTAAATTAAAACATTAGTGGTCTGTTTAAAAATGAATATCAACTTGTTTTCTTTGCGTTATTTGAGGTCTGAAAACACTGCATCTTTTTTTGTTATTTTGACCAGTTGTCATTTTTGCGAGAAATTGTTATCAGTAGTTTATAGAATGAAACACAAACGTTCATTTTACTCAAACACACATACCTATTGTTTCCCATACGTAGACCAAATTGACCCCCCCCCCCCCTCCTCCTCCTCCTCCGCATAGCGCTCCTTCGCTGTGTTCACTCACACAGAGAGGGAGAGAGAGAGAGAGAGAGAGAATTCCATCAGCAGCAGCATCATTATGAGCTCCTGAGGTTGATCTCTTTTTTCTGTTTTAAGATGAGATAAACTTTCAATTTTGTGTCAAATTTTGAAGAAGATACACTTAGCAATTACCTCCCTGAAAGAAGCAGAACGGAAAAGAAAACACCAAAGAAAACTTGGAGAAATCCATCTGAACTGAGGAGTCCAGCAAAGAAGTTCAGCCAACTGACAAACTGACAGTGAGTCAAACAGTCCTGAGGACAACAAACAGAGACCAGACAGAGACCAAGAAGAGGGACAACAACCAGTAACTGAAGTGAGTGACAATACCAGAGGAAGTATAACCTGAAAAAGGGCTTACAAAACAAAATAATAACTACCAAACTAATTTAAGTTAGTTTGTAGTTAATGCTAACAGCTAGCCAACAAGACAGTAAGCCATAGCAACGGTCACTAAGGAATTGGAACACAGCCATGCAGCACCAGCAGAGTTCCAGAGCCTCAGTCACAGACACCCGGCCATCCATAGACACAGCGCAGAAGGCTGTTCCTCTCTTCTACCCACAAGAGGTGAAGAATGAAACCAGCAGGAAGGCCTACAAGCAGAAGGTTTTGAGGGAAAGGCCAGAGACACTCTTCTCTGACTCCTATAAGACCGGAGACATCAGCAACTTCATCTTCTTCACTGAGCAGCCACTGGCATGGCACTCTGCCATCAGGAGCCACTACCCCTCGGTGAAGAAGGAGGGCATCTGTAACGGATGGAAGCTGAAGATCAGAGAAGCAGAGGACCCAGACTTCCCCATGACCTCAGTCAACCTCTACAAGAACGGGACCGTCATGGTGCAGGGGAACCTCAGGCAGTTTGAGCTGGACTTCCTCCTCATCAAGGAAAGAGCTCAGCTGGAGAAGACCACCCCGCCTGATGACACCCCCACCCTGCCAGACACAGACACCACATCCACCCCCACCTGCCCCCCTGCCGACCAGCCCTCTGAGAAGAGTGAGCCCCCCTGGTCTGAACAGACCCAGGACCCCCAGCTGACCTCCACCATCACCGACATGAAGGTGAAGTTCAGTGAGCTGGAGAGAGAGCTGGTCCAGCTGAGAGAGCTGATGAGCCATCAGCCGAGCCAGGAGGAGGAGAAGACCTGCAGCCTCAGCACAGAGCTGAGCAGACTGAGACAGGACAGAGACCAGGACCAGACTGAGCTGAGCAGACTGAGACAGGACAGAGACCAGGACCAGACTGAGCTGAGCAGACTGAGACAGGACAGAGACCAGGACCAGACTGAGCTGAGCAGACTGAGGACGGAGATCAGAGAGCTGCAGCAGCACCAGGAGAGACACATGGCAGCGCTGAGCGCTCTGACAGAGGAGGTGAAGGAGCTGAGAGAGGAGAGAGAGAACACCAGGAGAGAGCTGGCCTCTCTGTCACAGAAGCTCCAGGACAGAGACAGCTAGACCCTCTCCCAGACCACAACCAGGACCCTGGAAGCTCAACTCAGAAACACCGGGACCAATATGCTCCCCCCACTCAGAACCACCAGGACCAAGAGGCCCCACCCACTCAGAACCACCAGGACCGAGAGGCCCCACCAACCCAGCAGCTCCCTTCTAGTCCACAGACCAACACTACACCCAGACCCCCCCCCAGCCCTCTGGTGGACTCCACCCCTCGTCCATCCAGTCCGGCGCAGCAACCAGACATCGTCATCCTCATCGACTCCAATGGAAAGTTCTTAGATGAAAAGAAACTGTTCCCCAACCACAACGTGTCCAAACTGTGGTGTCCAACCAGCCGCCAGGCCCTGGAGCTGCTGTCGGTGGAGCAGCTGGGCTCCCCCAGCCATATCATCATCCACACCGGCACCAATGAGCTGAGGACGCAGCAGGACAGAGTGTCAGAGTCCCTCAGAGGAGTCATAGAGAAAGCCTCCAGCACCTTCCCCACCAGCAGAGTGGTGGTGTCCACCCTGCTACCTCTTTACAGACACCGTTATGCCTTCACCTCTTCTGCTAAATTGAGTCTCATTAAACTTACAATTCTCCCCACACTTGATTTCGGTGACACCATCTATCGTACAGCATGTAAAAGCACCCTTGCTAAACTGGACACACTCTATCACTCCGCCATCCGCTTCGCTACAAACGCGTCCCACAACACCCACCATTGCACTCTTTACTCTTTGGTAAATTGGCCATCACTTCACACCCGCCGTCAGACCCACTGGCTCACTCTCATTTATAAGACCCTCCTTCTACGGACCCCCCCTTACCTGTCCCGTTTGCTGCACCAACTCCCTGTCACATACAACACTCGGTCCTCTCATCTCATTCTGCTAACAATCCCCAAAACCAGATCTACAATCGGCTCCGCATCATTCCAGTCAGCTGCTGCCTCTGATTGGAACATATTACAAAAACTCCTCAAACTTGACAAACTCATCTCCATTCCAACCTTCAAAGAGGCCATCTCACACCTTGTCACAGACTCCTGCAAATGTTTTCCCCCCGTCTAACCCCTCTTCCTTTAGCCTGTATTTTTATGTTGAGTGCCCATACCTGCCGCTGGCAGCCCTGGCTCCTCCTTATATGTTGATAATCCTTGTATAGTGTCTTCGCATGCATTTCTGTGTTGTGATGTTCTAGATAACTAATTCCTCGCTATTAACCTTGCCTGTTCTAATTGAGCTGTTACATTAATTTTCTGCCCTGCCTGCTATTGCCTGTCTCGCTGCTCTGCTCATGCCTTGCTAACCTGCTTCCCTGCACAGCCATGCTGGTGTATTGTCTTTGTGACTGTCTTGCTACATGTCTGTTCAGTTGTGTTTTGTGCCTCTGCTTGTGTATTGTCTTTATGGTCGTTCTGCTGCATGTCTGTTTAGCTGTTTTATGCCACTGTTTTTTAACTTGTACTTTTTTTCACAGCCCTCTCCCCCTCTCCCCTCAAGAAGCTTGTGCTTTTTGTCAGGCCATCATTGCAAATAAGAACCTGTTCTTAATGATTTTTCGCCTGGTTAAATAAAGGTTAAATAAAATAAAATAAAATACCCAGGAGAGACTTCCACCCAGACACCATCCACAGGATCAACAGCAGCGTCTCCAGAGACTGTGTCCTGAGGCCCAACGTCCACCTGGCCCACCACCCCTCCCTGGACATCAGCTGCCTCTATGACAACGTGCACCTCTTTAAAAACATCGTCCCCGTCTTCGCCCGGACACTGAAGGACGTCGCTCTCAACCGAGACCAGTCCACCCCCCCCGCAGAAGGAGCAGCTCGGCCCACAGCCCCCCCAGACCGACATCCAGACCACCCAGACCTCCCAGACCTTCCAGACCTTCCAGACCATCTCCACGGAGACCCCAGGGCAGCTGCGAGCCCCCTCACACCTACCCAGAGCCCCTCCTACCCCCAAGAGCCCCACCCCATCGCCATCACCAGGAGCCAGGCCCCGGCCCACTGAACTACAGCCAGGTGGTGAGGAGAGCAGCAGACCCCCCCCTTACCCTTCCAACCCCTACCCCCACCCCTACACCCCCACACAGCCAGCTGAGAGACATCCAACACATGCTGAGCCTGCTCTGCTCCCTCCTGATGGGCCAAGTACAGTAGACAATCATATCTATTATTATTTATTTATTTGTTCATTTTAAAATATTATTAGGCTATATTATTAGATTGAAACGAATACCTAAAATGCATTAGAATTAATCTCTTCATTGGCAGTAGGATTGGAAGTTTATCTCATTTTAACACTGAATGCATCATTTGAGTTTTATAGTTAATGAATTCTAAATCGTTTGTTATTTCATGTTGGAACATCCAGGGTCTGAGGTCCTCGGCTTTTGGCCTTAAGAGCAGGACCCCAGACTTTAATAGAGAAATAGAACAATCTGATATCATTGTGTTGCAGGAAACTTGGAATAGAGGAGACATGCCCACTGGTTGTCCTCTGGGGTATAGAGAAGTGGTTTTTCCATCCACGAAACTTAAGAATGTAAGCCAAGGCAGAGATTCAGAGGGGATGTTGATCTGGTACAAGGCAAACCTCACTCATTCAATAGAGTTCATCAAAAAAGCACATTTTTCAATTTGGTTCAAAATAAAAAAAAGAGGCTGTCTCCACAGACAAAGACCTATTCCTGTGCACAGCCTATATCCCCCCATCAGAGTCCCCTTACTACAACGAAAACACCTTTACCATTCTGGAAGACGAAATCAACTATTACCAGACACAGGGAAACGTGCTGATCTGTGGTGACCTCAACGCCAGAACAGGCACAGAACCTGACTTAATAAATACACATGGGGACAAACACATACCTGGCCAGATCAACATCCCCCCTCCTCCACATCAACACAGAAACAATCTAGACAAAACAGTCAACAGAAATGGGCATCAACTGCTGCAGATGTGTCGCACGCTGGGTCTGTACATAGTCAACGGTCGGCTTCGAGGGGACTCCTTTGGTCTCTACACATACAGCTCTCCTCTTGGCAACAGCACAGTAGACTATAGTATTACAGACCTAGACCCCTCCTATCTAAGAGCATTCACCGTCAGCCCCCTAACGCCCCTATCAGATCACAGCAAAATCACCCTGTAGGAAGAGCCCAACAGACCCCCATGTAGCAGAGCCCAGCAGACTCAACCCATCCAAACAGCCTTATAGGTGGACAAGTCATAGCAAAGATGACTACCAGAGAGCCATCGGGCACCCAACTATCCAAATGAAGTTGGACCATTTTCTCTCCACCTTATATCCCCACAATAAAGATGGCCTCAATCAGGCTGTTGGGGATATCAATGACATATTTGACAAAACAGCACTTCTGTCCAATCTGAGCAAACCTCGTCATCACAGTTCAAACAAATCTACTCATGAAAAGTGGTTTGACTCTGACTGCAGGTGTCTGAGAAAAACACTCCGTAAATTATCCAATGAAAAACACCGGCAACCTGACAATCATGAGCTCCGCCTTCGCTATTGTGAATCATTGAAATTATACAGAAAAACACTAAGCACTAAAAAGAAGCAACACGAACAGCAACTCCTCGAAGAAATTGAAGAATCCATTGATTCAAATAATTTTTGGAAAAAATGGCATTCATTCAACAAATCACACAAAGAAGAATTGGCAATTCAAAATGGTGAAATTTGGAAAAAACACTTTGAAAATCTATACAGTACAATCACTCCGAATTCAGCCCAAAATAATCTGCTAAACAAATTAGAAACTCTTGAATCAGTCGTTAAAGACAACCAAAACCCATTAGATCATGAAATTAGTGAAGAGGAGCTAAGATCCAGGCCCTGCAGCCAAGGAAGGCAAGTGGACCGGATCGCATCTTAAATGAAATGCTTCGGTTCGGCAGCCATAAAATCAAGACTGCCATACTGAAATTATTTAATATCATCTTGAACATCGGTCATTTTCCAGACACCTGGGGCCAAGGGATTATCACTCCAATCCATAAAAGTGGAGACAAGTACGAGCCCAACAACTACAGAGGCATATGTGTCAGCAGCAACCTGGGGAAGTTGTTCTGCAGCATCTTAAACAACCGTCTGCAAAACTTCCTCAGTGAACATAATGTCCTGAGCAAGAGTCAGATTGGATTCACTCCACAACACAGAACCACTGACCACATCTACACCCTCCACACCCTCATCCAGAAACACGTCCACCAGAACAAAAACAAAATCTTCTCTTGTTTTGTAGATTTCAAGAAAGCATTTGACTCAATTTGGCATCATTGTCTGTTTCTGAAACTACTAGAAAAAGGTATTGGGGGAAAAACCTATGATATAATCAAGACAATGTACATAAATAATCAATGCGCTGTAAAAATTGGAATCATGGAAACCGACTTCTTCCCCCAAAGTAGAGGGGTGAAGCAGGGCTGCAGTCTCAGCCCCACCCTCTTCAATATTTATATTGATGATTTGGCCAAATCCCTGGTAGAGTCAGACATCCCTGGTCTCACCCTCTCTGACACTGAAGTCAAGTGTCTACTCTTTGCAGATGATCTAATCCTGCTCGCTCCATCTAAGGAGGCTTTACAAAAGCAATTAGACCATCTGCAAAAGTTCTGTCAGACCTGGGCCCTGACCATTAACCTGGACAAAACCAGAGTCATGGTCTTCCAGAAACGACCCAAGTGTCAGAAAGACCAACACAGGTTCCTCCTGGACTCTACAGACATACAACACACACAGAGCTACACATACCTCGGATTAAACATTACAGCCACAGGAAATTTCAATCTGGCCATTAACGATCTGCGAGACAAGGGCAGAAGAGCTTTCTGGTCCATTAAAAAATCCTCATGTATTGATATCCCTGTTAGAGTCTGGATGAAAATATTTAAATCGGTAATTGAACCTATTATACTATATGGTAGTGAGGTGTGGGGTCCTCTTGTAACCCAAGACTTTGAAAAATGGGACAAACACCCGATCGAAAGCCTGCATACCGAGATTTGCAAAAACATCCTCAAAGTCCATAGGAACACCCCCAATAATGGATGCAGAGCTGAATTAGGCCAATTTCCCCTTTAATTCGGATCCAAAAAAGAGCAATAAAATTCTATCAACACCTCAAAGCCAGCGACCCCAATTCCTACCACTACAGAGCCCTGCAGTGCCAAGAGGAGAGCAAAGACAGGAGTCCCCTCAGCCAGCTGGTCCACAGGCTCAGCTCCACCAGCACCGAGCACCAAGACCACCCTCACACAATCCGGCCCCACCAAATTATAGAAAAACAAAAAGACAATTACATCAACTATTGGACATGCACAACCAAATCCCAAAGCAAACTACAATGCTATTTGGCCCTAAACAAAGAATACTCCATGGCAGATTACTTGAGTTCAGTAACTGACCCCAGACTGAGGAAAACCTTGACTATGTACAGACTCAGCGGCCACAGCCTGGCTTTAGAGAGCGGCCGCCACAGACAGACCTGGCTGCCCAGAGACCAGCGCCTCTGTCAGCTCTGTCCACATAGAGAGGTGGAGACAGAGCAGCACTTCCTGCTGCACTGTGACGCATACACACACATCAGGACACAGACAGAGAAGAGCTGCTCAACATGAGCTCCTCTATATGAGCAGCTGCTGCTGCTCCTGTTGAGTTTTACCTGCTAAATGATATCTACACTGTTTGTTCATTAGTATCATCTGTATTATTATATTATCTGTTTATTTATTTATATTGTATGTGTTATTTTACCATTTTTGTAATGCTTTGGCAATATTGTAATGACAGTCATGCCAATAAAGCTTGTGAAATTGAAATTGAGAGAGAGAGAGAGAGAGAGAGAGAGAGAGAGAGAGACTATGCATGCCAGTGGTGGTGCGCGGTAAAAACGAAACTTACCGTATAAACCAGCAGTGTTTGCATTAATTAACGAGTCTGTAGCGGCCCGTCTCTCTCTCCCGTGCAGCGCACACACACATAAACACAGGCACATGGACAGGTGGCCCTGTAATGGTAATGGTAAAAAGCACCTTGCTTCGTTTGTGGCTCACTCGCTCGCTCGCCGCGGCTCAAATTACAATGCGGCGACTTTATGCGGCGACGTCACCGCTGCCGGCGGCGCAAAATGAAAGTACCGGTCCCATCTAAGCACAGTATAGTACCGTTTTAAATGCGTTAGTACCCCAGTACCACTCTAGTACCGGTATACCGAACAACCCTAGTTGCTATGGGATGCCCAGCAATATTCCTCTTCTTCCTCTTCAGTGTCCGGTCTCTGGTAAACAACATGAATAAACTGCAACAGGATCACGTTGTTAAAAGGATCCTGGACTGTCGTGATGTTTCTAATGAGCATGGTTTAACAGCAACGTCACGCTGTTTCCAAAACCACACCGACTTCAGCAGAGAAGTGAGTTTAGGTAGGTTTTTAGAGTTAGCCTGCAGGTTTAACAGTGGCTCCTGTCATTGCTTTATTTTCAAAATATCATGTTGCTGGCCCTACACTCACAAACAAAACCTATTTTAAATTGTGTATTTTTTTGAGGGTATTCTTGTATTAGAGGTTCAGAGGCTGTAGTCTGGACTGTGAGCAGAGAAAGCTGCCCAGCTTTATTTTTTATTTTTTTAATTTAACCTTTATTTAACCAGGAATAATCCCATTGAGATTCAGAATCTCTTTTGCAAGGGGGTCCTGGCCAAGAAAGCAGCACAGTACATCCACATTTAGACAACATCAACAAAACAAACATAAAAACAGCTAAAACAATAACAGCAAATCGCATCAATACATTATAATCACCAGCTGCGTTCGGTGAGAGAACATGTGCATTCAGTAGTCAAATAGTCCTTGATCCTAGCTTTAAAATCTTCCATACTTGGGAGATAATCCAATTTAAGATGACTCTGTAATTTATACCAGGACGAGGGTGCGAATGCTCTGAAGGCACTTTCCCCAAAGACAGTCCGTGTACGAGGAATATAATATAACCTAAGCCTGATTGGCTATTTAAAAAATCATTTAAATATTATTTAATTTAAAGGAGCCACTGTAGCCTATAAGATCATGTGTAAGATTAAATTCAGTGTTAAAGGCGCCCAGCAGGGCCGGCTCTACGCAGGGGCAAGAGGGGGCAGCGCCCCCTCAAATAAATGTTTTGCCCACTCAAATCAAAATTTTAGAAGTTGAGAAAGCACATTTTTATATAGGCCTACTCAAAAAATGTGTACATTACAAGTTGACAAAATTATCTGCAGTAGCACAAAAATCCGCCGAAAAAGGGACACTGTCCTGTTCTAAAATGTTCTGTTCTTCTTTTTTTTTTTTTTTAGTATTCGTAAGACTAGCTTTCCGTTTTGTAAATCTTGACCATAGTAGAACCCCCCCCCATCTCAGAGTACACCAGAATGCTTCACTCACATGTTAAAATCACAAAATTTTTCGGGGGGGGGATGCCCCCAGACCCCCCTACAGGGGTTTAGCTACTCACCTTTTTCACCCCCTCTGGGTTTGCAATGCATCTTCAGGTACAGTATATGCACCCCTAACCCCCATATAATGTGGCTCTTTACATTACGACAGTAAGGACACCCCTGCCCCTAGTTGGACAGGTCTGAAGGTAGAGGCCTGACAAAGTGCAATCCACTTCTCCAGGTTGGGGTTGGACACATAGCCAACAACCCAATTCAATGAAGAAAACACTGTTACTATCAGCACGGAGAAAAAAAAGTGCTGGAGCATGATGTGTTCACATGATGCCCCCTTCACATTTCTGACTGCCCCCTTATATACATTATGCCTGCCTAGAACCGGCCCCGGCGCCCAGGCAGGCGATTTTGAAGTAAGAAGTAATCCAATAAGTAGCCTATTCAGAATACATTACTTTGAGTCATCCAAATATTACCGATAACAGATTTTGTAATCAGTAATCCGTAGGGGAATACATTTTACAAGTAATCCTCCCAACACTGATTGTAGGCTATATAATAAAATAACACAAATAATATAATATACTGTATTCTTGTGTTTGTTTGTTGGTGGGGCGCCAAGAGATTGTGGGGGGGGGGGGCGCCTGTGATATGTCTGCATACCCCCCAGAAAGTAGGTAGTTGCGCCCCTGGTCTGCAGGACTCTAGGTCTGCAGGACTCCCGCTGCGCAGATACAGACAAAATGCCTATCCCAGTCAGAGTCTATGCGATCGGTGAAAAGTGAAAATTTGACTCAGTGCTTTTGGCAAAAGCGTCCCCCAGAACATGTTTAGGAGCACATTTCAGGCCATTTGGAGTCGATTGGTACCCATATTGAAGCACTTTAATTTTTGTCCCATATGTACAAGTGGAGTTGGCACCTTGACATTTTCAGCAACATGCTGAGCTGGCCCTTTGAGGAGTATCTCGGGAAGGCAAGGTCGTAGAGAGATGAGACACACATCAGCTTGTTCAGCGTGGTCCAAATAGGGCAGATGGATCATGCTTCTATGTCTGCAGGACTCCCGCTGTGCAGCTACAGACCAAATGCCTATCCCAGTCAAAGTATATGTGATCGGTGAAAAGTGAAAATTTGACTAAGTGCTTTTGGCAAAAGCGTCCCCCAGAACATGTTTAGGAGCACATTTCAGGCCATTTGGAGTCAATTGGTACCCATATTGAAGCACTTTAATTTTTGTCCCATATGTACAAGTGGAGTTGGCACTTTGACATTTTCAGCAACATGCTGAGCTGGCCCTTTGAGGAGTATCTCGGGAAGGCAAGGTCGTAGAGAGATGAGACACACATCAGCGTGTTCAGCGTGGTCCAAATAGGGCAGATGGATTACGCTTCTATGTCTGCAGGACGCTGTGCAGCTACAGACCAAATACCTATCCCAGTCAAATTTGACTAAGTGCTTTCGGCAAAAGCGTCCCCCAGAACATGTTTAGGAGCACATTTCAGGCCATTTGGCCACACAGAAGTTGTCTGCAGCTTTGTCACAACCGAAAGTAATTAACCTGAATAACTAATGGTGCATGTACAGTCTTTGTTTGCAGTACAGCTGTTCATTCAGAGGAGGGAGCATGGCCCTGCAGCTGTGTGAGAAATAGAGCACCTCATGTGGATAACTGGAAATTGGTGTTTACGCTGAACCAGGAAGAGACACTGACTGACTGACTCTGTCAAGTCACAGCGACTTACAAGATTAATAAAGGTAAGTAAAATTGTAAATTGGCATGTGTAACCTTAGCTGCTGCTGTTAGCTGTCAGAAGCAGCAAAGCTAACGGCTACGATACTAGCCATGACTAGTTGCAGAGGCGTGCACACAGAAATAGTAATGTTTGTTCGGTAATTCGTTTCATAGACTTGACCAACATCAGATTAGTCAGGGCGGTTTTGGCAGCCCGGAGCCCCCACATTTGGTGCCTACACTGGTGGCTAACGCTACCAGTTAGCCGCTCGCTAGAATGCTACTACGGAGTGAAACGTTGTGGTGTGACGCAATGGATCATGAGAAAATAAAGTGGTGGATATATTTCGGTTAGAAGGAAACGGATTTCATATTTCACAAGCATGGTCCAGTGTCAGATGGCCGTTGTGTATACAACAATATTGCTAATGATCAGTGTTGTGCAAGTTAATGAAAAATAGTAACTAGTTACAGTTACTAGTTACTTCATTTAAAAAGTAACTCAGTTAGTAACTGAGTTACTTAAACCAAAAAGTAATGCGTTACTGAGAAAGTAGCTTTTTCGTTACTTTAAAACGTTTTTTTTGGTGTTTTTTTTCCAATGCTCCCACTAAATAAAGGTTGATGGAATGGGCTTCATGCACAGCTCCACTTACTTCCTGAACTTAAACCAGCTCCTTTATTTCCTGTCTTGCATTATTGGACAAACTGATTAATCCAGGTGTGTCTGTGACTCTGACCTCAGTAGTCACAACAATGGTCAGACACCTGGAATCAGGAGCAGTGGAGCAGTGGAGCTGTGCATAAAGCCTTTTCCCCTCTATCCGTCATTTCTGTAGACTGATGCTGATGAAAAAACGCGTATTTTTATCTGTAAATTTTACCATCATCATCATGCTGCATCTTGACCGAGTTACATTCAAGAACCTGACGGAAAGGAGTAAATTCACTCCAGCGGTCTTTTTTTTTTTTTTTTTTTTTTTCGATCTATCAGCTGTGTTTACCCAGAGCGATTGCTCTGTGTTTAGCGTTTCAGGCGTCAATTGGAGTCTGTCTGTCTGTCGGATTCATACCGCTGCTGCTGCTCGGGTGGAGTGGGTGCTTGTGTGATCGCTGTGACTCTCCAGCTGTGTCCCAGGGGCTGAACTGGCGCACAGCTGATGGGTCTCGGATGCTGCGTTAGCTGCGTTACCTTTAGCTCGCCGTCATGCCCTGACCTGAGGCAGCTGATGTGTGGTCGAAACCACCTTGCGTTTCATTCAACCGAACTGTAGTAACGCGCCACTTCACATTCTCAGTAACGGCAACGGCGTTGTAACGATGGGAAAAGTAATTAATTAGATTACTCGTTACTGAAAAATATAACGCCGTTAGTAACGCCGTTATACTCTAACGCCGTTATTACCAACACTGCTAATGATACTGCTAATGACTGTCGTTAAAGGATCCATCACCTGAAAATCACTTTTTTTCAGGTTATTGCATGTATAACTCAATCTTCTCTGTCACTGACAATAGCTGACATGTTTTCCGGGCAAAGAACTTCACTCTCGCCTCCTCCCCTGCACCAGGAGAGGAAAAAAACGCGACTTCTGATTGGTCTTCTCGTTGACGTCACCGAGAAGCCGAGGAGCAGGGTAGGGGGGGGGGGGGCTACCCCCCCGCACGCCGTACGCAGCAGCCGGCAGCGGTAGTGGTAGCTGTGAAACAGGCTAAAAGCTGTTTTATTTCCTGCTGTTATTACGTCACTTTATTAAGTTTTAATATTTTTTGATGCGAGAAAGTAACCGTTTAGATCCAAATAACGGCTGTTTAGAAGTTCGCTCTGATGTTTTTCGGAGAGAGTGAAACTCCACCTGTGGAGCAACGACCGCGACATCACAGAGACAGCCAGCCGGTCTGCTGACGTGCTCGGCCAGCCAGAACTACGTCGACACCGCGGCGGACAAAACGTTCGTTAATTAAGTTACCCGCAGGCTTTTAGAGGTTTACCATCGGCTGGTTAACTTCTTTTTAGGATATAAATGCTGGTCTCATTGATTAAATCTAACAATTGTGGCAGTTTGTTTGAATGAAAAGTGAAGCTTCCTGTGTGTACTGGACAGAGGAGTGGCGCTGCCTGGGGCTATGTATGTACAGAAATCACCACATTTACATCAATAAATACATGTTTTACAATGAGTCGATCAGCCTGCATTACATTTTTTAAATTTATATATCCACCTTTTTCTGAACGTCAAAAACGTAAGCCGGTTTTGCTCTTCCGGTGGAATTTTATATTTACGTTTCCATGGTTTCAGTAGTCGCGGTAAATGCATGAAATTTTTTTCAATGACAATCTGTAAAACAAGATCGCGTGTTTTTCTCGCGAGAGCAAAATTGGGTACACAAATAGGGATAAATAAAGGTGAATGTTGCATATTATTTCTCAAAAATGTTCATTTAAGACCCTTTCAACACCTAAAACCAATATAAATACCAGGTGATGGATCCTTTATGATAGCTTTGCTTCAGTTTAAGGAAATGTGTATTTTTGACTTGAAGTTACTAACTGAACGTTATGCATTTACTGATTTCTTCAGGGGCAGACAGTGTAGACCTAGGGAAAAAATAATAGGAAGAATGAAAAGGTCTCAAAATATCGAGACTTTCTTCATTACGAAGAAGAAAAATAAATCAGCTACAGGAGCAGGAGACAGTAATGCAGAAATGTGTGTCAGGAATGAGCATGGGAAGCAGTCAGGTATGTATAAGTATGCAGACACCATAGGGAGGTTAAGACTAGTGGGCTACAACATAACATGTTTGTATTGAATAGGCTGTATTTCCACAAAGGTCATCACTTAATGTATTATTATTATTAAATATAAAGGAATGCCACAGGATTTATTTTGACTTCAACTAATTTGAATGAGTATTAAAAGTTAAGTTGTACACTTGAAGACAGTAACTGAGATATCTTTTCCTAGAAACTTTGCATGGTGATGAACCTGGAGATGAGGATGAAGGCCCATCATCTTCAATACAGCATTCTGCAGGTAAATAAACCATAAAGCAATTAAATATATAGTACTAAATGTGTGCAATAAGAGACAACAAGATTAAAGTTATGCCTTATTTATGTATGCATTAATGGAATATTTCTTTGTGTGGTCAGAGATTCCCTCCAGTGAGGCAGACAACCAGTCAGATCATCAAGATGTGGACCCACAGGAGTTTGTGTATGCAAGTTGCAGTGGCAGTGACACAGAAGAGACTCCACATTCTTCACTCCCTACACCATCCCAATCACCAGGTATTTAAATTCTAGTTTTGCTTTAAGATTAGGAAAGCTTCCACAAAAATTAAGGATGAAGTAGTTTAGTGCATTATTTAATAGGAGACCCAGGATTAGCTCACAACATTTGGAATTCAACATTGTTGCATCATATATTGGTTGTTATAAATAATCAACAATTGTTAAAAGTTATTCCTTTTTTTCCTCAGACATATCCCGGTGCCCAGCAGATGGACCAACACGGCCATACTTGAGGGTATATCCAAGGACTGTGCAGGGGGGGAGGAAGAGGTCATTTAACAGCTCGTGGTACAGGCATTTCCCATGGTTGGAGTACTCACAAAGTCAGGACTCGGCTTATTGCTTTGCATGTAGACACTTTAGCTTGCCCAACACTCCAGAAACACCTTTTGCAGCAAAAGGAGGCTACTCCAATTGGAAGAAGGCCATGTATAAAGATGGGGGGTTTAAATGGCATGAGCATTCAGAAGGGCATGTTAATGCCATGTTTGCGTGGAGCGAATACAAGAAGAATACTGTTAAAGATTCTTCTATTCGAGAGGCTTTAGACTGTAGTGTATTATTCACCTGAACTTTTAGCTTTAACATCATGTATTATGTTTATTCTTTGTATGTGTGCCTTTTTTTGAGAATTGAAAGAAAGTGTGAATTGGTGCTCTGCTTCATGGATATGTTTTGCTTAGAAGTAAACAAATCAAAGGTAGATGTTATAAGAGAGAAAGACGCACATACATTTATAGATATATAAAGATGTTGCATTAGGTGTTTAGTTAACAGTAATAGATTAGATAGTGAGTGGCTCTTGTGAAATGTACCCTAGGAGAATATCTTTCCTGTTGTTCACATTTTTCCTGTGAGAGCCTTGCTTAAGTTTATGTTAGACTTGTCCGGAGTATGAATGCAAGGTCGTAAAACTCTGTAGGCTAGATCCTGTCTCATGTCCATAGACACAAGACATGAACTGTGTATGTTAAACACTTACAGGAATTGTTCGTGTTATGCAATGTTGAACACTTAATGCCTATTATGGTAAGCTATATCCTTATGTTGGGAGAAGGTGGAGTTTTGGAGTTAGAAAGTATATATGATCATGGTGTTGAGCCATTGAGAGGAAGATCTCACTTTGGCACCAGGGATGCTTCAGGATTCGGCATTTTTTGTAACCTGTTCTTCTTCTTGTTAATAAACTTCTTTTTAAATACAAGTGAAGACGTGTCGGCGGTGATACCTTCTTTTCATCAACACATCAATATACCACAAGACAAAGCCTACAAAAAAAAAGTTGACGAAAATAGGATGTACATAAAGACAATAGCAGAGGTGCTTCAGCTTACAGCCATGCAGAATGTTGCTCAAAGGGTTGAAAATGATGGGTCACAAAACAAAGGAAACTTCATAGAAATGAAGCTTAGCGAAAATTCAGACAGGAAGACTATCTCTTTAAGCACACCTCAAAGCCCTTTCCCTGTTTTCACGCTATCCTCTCGCTCCACCCTCATTCTCATAATTCAACCAATCACAGTCTGCCATCCTCTTTCTCGTCCACCAATCAGTCATTGGCGTCAAATTTAAAAGTTCTCTCTCTCTCCTGTCATCCAGCGTCATTTCAGCAAACTCTCAGCCCACCTCCACCCCGGCACCACCTCATCAAGATACAGACTGTCTTAATCTGGATCTTCAACTGTGAAGTTCCCTCATCAGGCGACTTCAAGCTTCCCTACCACCACCAGTGTCTAGGCCCGGGGGGATATAACTTCTTCAGATGCAAGCTTCTCATCCCCAGATCAGTTTACTCAGCTGGTCTACACCCCGTGGTCTAAGCGCCAAAGTATATTTTGTTCACAATAAATGTAATTTCATCTTCATCTTCAAACCTGGCTCTCTCGTCGTAAAATGGTCTATCCTGATTGAAATGATGGAACTGATTTCGAAGCACAATCCTCTGGTTGCAAAAAAAATGAATGGTGCAGGAAATGCCAAGTACATCAGTAACACAATTCAAAATGAAGTTTTGGAATACCTGTCAGATATGGTCCGCGAAGAAATAATAAAGGAAGTAAAAGAAAGCAAGGTTTTTTCTGTTATTGCAGATGAAACAAAAGATCTTAAAAAAAAGGAGCACTGTCATTAGTACTAAGGTACTATTACAATGGCGCAGTTCATGAGAGCTTTTTAGATTTCCAGCGAGCCAGTGAATTGGACGCAGTAGGAATCAGTCAAAAGATTGTACAGTGTCTGGAAATGTATGGTCTTGAATACAAGTCAAACCTTGTAGGTCAAGGTTATGATGGGGCAGCAGTGATGTCAGGGAGGTGCAGTGGGGTTGCAGCCAGGATCAAAGCAGAGGCTGAACATGCTTTTTACATTCATTGCAATGCACATTGTCTCAACCTTGTGATTGTTGATTCAGTTAAAGCAGAACTATGCAGGTCGGCCGGAAATAGTTCGCTCCTTCGTTGGTTTCTCTTTTTTTCCCTCTCCGGAGCTCCCCCACAGTTCTGGGAGGCACATGTCACTGTCGTAAAAAAAAAAAAAAAAAAAAACTCGCCGCTGCCACCTCCTCCACCCCCCCTACACGTGCTTGTGTTTACTGCTGTTTGCTAAGCCCTGCTAACACGGAGCTAACGCTAACACGGAGCTAACGCTAACACGGAGCTAACGCTATGCTAACACGGAGCTAACGCTAACACGGAGCTAACGCTATGCTAACACGGAGCTAACGCTAATACAGCCACACACAGGCACAAAGACACAGACATACACACACAGGAATAAAGGTTCCAAAACGCGAAGGTGTGTGTGTGTGTGTCATGATGTATTACATTATCTTATAAAAGACCCATGGTGTGTGTATCTGTGTTAGCATTAGCTCCCTGTTAGCCACAAGCTGAACTTCATCAGTAAACATTTCATGTTTCCATGGTTTCCTCCGACTTTCCGAACTCAAACCAATCACGATTCGTGACATGCATGACGTCATATGCGGTCTTATCTCGTACTGCCGTAAGGCAGTTTCTCGCGATAGTTCTATCCATTGACGAGATTTGTAACACCGAGACGGACGACTGATCTTGCAAGTGCGGTTTTCAGCCAGTGGGGGGGTGAGCGCATTGGCCTAGACCCCATTCACTTCATAACAGGTCACTCAACCATCACAGTGACTCTGAGCCACAATAATTACAGCCCAAATCCTGCATAGTTCTGCTTTAAGGCTGTACCTGAAGTTGACTGTTTTTTTTTCTTTGCTGCAAAAAATGTATGTGTAGGGGAGACTGGGGACAGTTGCAACAAGGGACGGTTGCAACAAGCCTTATTTCTCCAATCAGAAACATGCTAGAGTAATGACACTCACACTGCACATTCACAGTTAGACTCTCTACCCACCAATAATAGAAAAGACATATTCAGCATCTGCTCCTGCTTGTACTGAGACAAAGTTGTTTTAAGGGTATGAAAGTAGCTTTTTTCATGAGCTGTATTTTTGTCCTACTGTCCTGAACTTTTGTATGAATTAATCCAAACCTACCTAGTTTGAATCACTGTTTTGTTGATAATCAAATGACATGGTTAGCATGTGTCAGTGTCATTGTGTCTAGCTAGTACATGATGTTTTGTCATGGCTGGGTGGGGACGGTTGCAACAACTGCCATTTGAATATGGAAGCACTATGCAAATGCAAATGTATAAAATTAAACATTTTTAGCTTAAAATAGGCACAATATATCTATTTTTTCCCTCATGATGAACAGAACAGCCAATTATATTAAACCACGAGAGACTAAGATTTCAAAATAATTCTCCAGATAACATAATGAAATATGCAATTTGTAGTTGTATCTTATTCTATGGGACAGACGTAGCCACATATATTTTCCTTTGAAAATTAGAGAAAAATACATTTATTTGATGTCATACAGTGAATAAATCATCCAAAAGTAGAGTACATGTTTATAAAAGTTTCTTGTATTGCAAATAGTTCCAGTCTTCTTGTCTCACACTGAGCTATTGAGTTTTATTACCACTGTTAACCTCTGCACATTGACTCAAGGCCTATGTTCTACGCAAAACAAAACTCCAACTGTTCTCTGATAAATATTACTAAATAACTAAATAATACTATAGTATTATTGTAAGACAATGCATATTTTAGGAATACTTTGCTTATTGAGACAAAAATCAAAAGTTAATTAGTGAAGTTTAATATGTTGCAACCGTCCCTGATCCGTGTTGCAACTGTCCCCACGTTTGGGGTCAGTTGCAACGTCTGGATTCTTCAATTCAAATTAATATTGTGATTGATGTGTCATATGTAACCATCTTTAAATGGTATGACTAATTAGCTGACAAATGTATGTTTAATCTATAAAAGTTTGGTGAGCCTTGTCCAAATAGTCTCTGAGTAACTGAGAAAAATGTAAAAAGTGTTGCAACTGTCCCCAGTCTCCCCTATCGCTTGACCTCGCTAGGGCTGTGGACTTAATACATGCACTGCAGGACACCCTAGAGGACTGCAGAGCTGGATCTTGTTTTGATGAGCTTTGGCAGCACACCGTGGACACAGCAAAGCAATGTAATATAGCAGTTGAGGCTGTTGAAAAAAGATCACAATGCGGGAGCTCCAGACTTAGTGGGTATCTTGTAGAGTCCACTGTAGGTCATCGTAGGTGCAAGGATGGAGACGAAGATTCAGGACGGGTGTATTTTAGCCAATTCTTGACCATATGAACGCAGAACTTGTGAGGCGGTTCAGTAAAAACAATTGCGATATCATGAAGGGTGTACAAGCACTCAACCCCAAGGGTAAAAGCTTTTTAGAGGAAGCAACAGTTTTACATTTTGGCTGTCTCTATGACTGTGATGTTGAAGACCTAAAACATGAGCTGTATCAGGCAAAGAAGGTTGTTCAGAGGAAGGTGTTGTGTTGTACAAATCAAAAGAAGGCTAGCAGGCCAGCTACTTCAGGGAACGGTCTTTACTTCACGGAGTCAGGAGGACAACTGCGTATATACAGAATGCATGAGTTACATGGAGTGACACTGCCACCTACTGGCATGATATATGTATGTAGGCAAACACGTATATACCACATATCCCTCTTTTTTACGAATAATTCCTCTCATGAAATTACAACAGATAGTGAACGTTTAGCTGCGTCAACACTTCAATAGTAACCAATCCTGCATAGTAAGTAATTACGAAATAAAAGAAACAAACCGGAATTAGCTTCTGAAGATCTTAGTATTCCCTAGAATCTGTAAAATACTTTTCAGCGAAACACTTATTCATCACCAACAGTGACACATTTGTACTTAAATAAATTTCCAACTTTCTGTAATCTTGTGCTGTTTGTAAAGAGCTTCACTTGGAAAAATATGTTAATTAGAATTGTCCATAACATCATAAATTGTGAACATGTAACAGTCCATACTTCAAATTGGACACAGGTAACAGTCCATACTTAACATCACATTCTGCCCCCTTTTAAAAAGATAGAGGTCAGGTAGCAAAACCTTCCAGCCAAGCAGGCAGCTGAATCTGCCTGCGACTCCGCTGGAGCCTAGGAGGTGGTTGAGCAGGCGGGGGCGTCTGAGGAGGCACATAAACATCCTCAGGCTGTACACAGGTACTGGTTGTGTGCACCTCAGGGGAGGGGGAACTTGCAGGGGACAGGTGTATGGCGTTCCATACTTTACCATCAGAAAGTTCGTAGGTTGCCGGACCTTTCTGAGCAACAACACAGAGGGGCTGTGTGAACTTGGTGTGTCCTTTCTTTATGATTCCTGGCTTCCTGATCCGAACATAGGAACCACACTGAAACTTTGGAGACTGTGCACCACGACGTTCATCCACATAGCACTTTACCTTGGCTTGTTTCAGAGTCACAGTGTCTCTCACAGCTTCAGGCTGAACGGATGCACGAGGCGAAGCAATGCCTTTGATGTTCAACTTGGTGCGGAATGGGCGTCCATGTAGAAGTTCAGCAGGGGAGACTTGAGTCAGTGCATGGGGAGTTGCTCGATAAGTGAGGAGAAAGTCTGTGACAAAGGGCTTCCATGGCCATGGGCGTCGCACCCGTGGGGGATGGGGGTGTTTCGACACCCCCACTTTTATAGCAAAATAATTTCATCCCCCCCACATTTTCCAATGGTAAACCCGTGTGCCCACCCCTCGCTGTGCACCAGCATACCAAAATGGAGCGCACCTCAGCCTCAGCCTCCTTACGCTGCATGAAAAGGCAGTGGTCGAATTGAACGGGCATTCACCCAATCGCAGACCGTTGTCAGTGATCAGCTCCGGTGACCGCGGCGCTGACTGTTTATCCCCGTATTAATTAAAACCAGACGCGGCCCGACACACAGTGCTGAAGCACGGACCAGCGCGGTCCAACTTTATTCTCGGTCCGGACTCCGAACCCGCGCGTGTGATTGGGTTGGTTGGACACATGTCAATCGCTCTGGTCGGACCTCACCGCTGAGAGCACGTGTGTGCGCGCGCCTGTTTGTTTGTGTGCTCTCTGTGAGAGAGAGAGAATCAACACATAACCCCTCCCCCCACACACACACACACACACACACACACACACACACTCAGACAGGAGAGGGGACAGGGCAGACAGGAAAGACAGTAGAGCAATGTTTTTCAACCTTGGGATCAGGACCCCATGTGGGGTCGCCTTAAATGTCTAGTAGCCTAATTGAAAAAAAGAAATTACTGATAAAAATATTTTTTAAAGTAAGTTATCATTCTTTTTTTAAAAAAATATATGATTAAAAACACCACACACAATCCTAAACAACTGTAAGAGAGAGAGATTTTTTGAAGTAATGATAGTTCATTTGTTTATATTCTGTCTGTTCAGCAGGTGGTGGTGGGATTCATAATGGATTAGAATTAGAAGTGTATCTCAAAAAAACTGGATTTTTACACCTATTTTGAATTTTACTCGAACACAAATACAAATAGAAATACTCCCCCCCCCCAACAAATACAAATGCCGGATGCTTTGCACACCCCTAATTGCTATAGTATTAGTGCATACTACTAAAATATTGATTGAGAAGCGCATATAAGACCCAAATGACACTTAAATAATACTGATAGCAATATACAGCACTTAAACGCAACTTTTACTTGGTTGGCTGGTAAAATATCTGCCTGGCTGGTGAAAAAAATCACTTACCAGCCTGAAAAAGTTAGTTTCAGACCCTGATTGGAAGCTTACTCTTTTGGCGATCTAAGGTGGGCTCATGGCAATTAGCTATGTCTTTTCGAGAGAGTTTTCAATCCAGCCATGAAGTGCAGAGTTTTTTTCAGGAACGTCGTAGCATAGGTAAATCCACCGTGATAACTCCGTGATAGTGATTAAAAATTGTATTTTGTGATTAAAATTGAAATTCAATTTCCGTTCTTTGGAACACCCCCACATTTAAAACCACTGCTCCACCCCTGTCCATGGCCGACCTTCAATGTCAGCTGTTTGTAGACAGTCCTTTAATACTCTGTTCCATCTCTCCACTTCTCCATTACTTTGCGGATAGTAAATGGAGCTGCGGCAGTGTGTTATGTCCTGAGCTGCTAAGAAGGCCTCAAACTCAGCAGACACAAATGACGGGCCGTTATCAGTTACAAGTTCAAGGGGGTTGCCTTCACGGCTGAAAACAGCAGACAAGAATGCAATGACAGTAGCGGACGTAACATCTGATGTAAACGCCACTTCAGGCCATTTACTATAATAGTCCACTAATGTGATGGCAAAACGGCAGTCAGGTGGAGCAGAGTGGAATGGGCCCACAATATCCATGGCAAGTTTTTCCCAGGCTGCATTGGGAAAGGGCACCGGTTGCAGTGGGGCAGCTCTGGTTATGGCAGTTTTGTCATGTTGGGAGCAGGTGGTGCATTACTTAATGGCAGCTTCCACATCAGAGTCCATACCAGGCCACCAATAGAGCTCCCTAAGTCTTTGTTTTGTCCTCACCATGCCTTGGTGAGTGTCGTGGGCAAGCTGTATGAGTTGCGGCTGAAGAGTCTGGGGAATCACAACTCGGTGAGTACCTCTAACCAAAATTTCATCAAGTTCAGCCAGCTCAGTCTGTACACGGTAGAAGGGCAGAAAGGCAGGATCAAGGCCTTTAGCTGTACAGGGCCAACCATTTCTTTGATAAGCCATAACCTGCTGCAGCACTGGGCAATCTTGGTAGGCAGTATGTAGCTGCTCTGTAGTAACAGCTGCAAGGTCCACAGACACCATGGCTATGATGTCCTCATCCTGCTCTTGTGGGTCAGAAGACAGCAGGGGCAAGCGAGACAAACAGTCTGCTATGACGTTGTCACGTCCTGGCTTGTATCCACGGTGTAGTTAAAGCACATGAGGCGAGCAGACCATCTCGAAATCCTCATACCTGCCCTTCCGAAACCTTTGGTGGACAGCAGGGCAGTAAGTGGGCTATGGTCTGTACGCAGGGAGAAGTGTCTCCCCCAAAGGTAAGTGCGCCAACGCTCAGCTGACCACACACAAGCCAGAGCCTCTTTCTCTATGATAGAGTATTTTCTCTCACAGTCAGTAAGGGACCTGGATGCGAACGCAACAGTCTTTTCAGTGTCACCGTGTAGCTGGGTGAGCACTGCACCAATGCCGTAGTCACAGGCGTCTGTAGTGACAAGTGTAGGGAGAGCAGGATCGAACAGGGTAAGTGCTGGGCTTGTAGCAATCAGTTCTTTGAGGTGAGAAAAAGCCTTCTGAGCAGCATCAGTCCATTTAAATTCTGCTTTTTTCCTCAGCAGAGCACGAAGAGGTTCCACAACAGAGGCGTAGCAGGGGATGAACTTTGAATACCACCCTGTGAGGCCCAGGAAGGACTGTAGGGCCGTGGCATCACGAGGGGGAGGAGCCTCTGTTATAGCAGTAACATGGTCTGGGTTGGGACGGATGCCTGAAGCAGAAACAACATGGCCCATGAAAGTTCATTTTTCCTGAACAGGCACTTCTCCACATTTAATTTCAGTCCACTGTTGTTCAGTCGGTGCAGTACCTCTTTGAGTCGTGTCTCATGCATACACAATAATATCGTCTAAGTAACACTGTACACCATCCAAACCTGCCAGAATCTGCGACATCATCCTCTGGAATGCACTCGGGGCTGATGCGAGACCGAAGGGGACCCTAGTGAACCTAAAAAGTCCATCATGAGTGATAAAACCAGTAAGGTCTCGGCTCTCTGGGTGCAAAGGTACCTGATGATATGCGTTTTGCAGGTCAATAGATGAGAATATTTGTGCTCCTCGTAGCTCATGAAACACCTCCTCGATATGTGGCAATGGATGGCTGTCAACAACCACAGCCTTGTTGGGCTCACGTAGATCTGGACATATCCTGAGCCGACCCGACTTGCGGTGCACCACTACTATGGGTGAAACCCATGGTGAGGAGTCGATGCGTTCAGTGACACCGTCGTTTTCTAGTCTCTGCAGCTCCTGGGACACTGCATCACGAATGGCAAAAGGCAGACGACGTAACTTTTGCTGCACAGGCTGTATTCCAGGTCGTACTGTGACTTTGTGAACAAATCCAGTAACTGTTCCAGTCTTTGAAGCATCAGTTTCAGCAGCTGTGTACTGTACAGGGACAGCAGGGGGTGTGTTAGTAGTGACATGACCGTCTCTGATCTCAAGTTGCAGGGCATTGAAGAGATCCATGCCTAATATGGGCGTACCTGCCGGGACAATATGAATGTACTGGGACGTGCATTTTGTCATGTATGTCACCGTCAGTTCCAGACAACCTAGCACAGGTATAGGTTTCTTTGTGTACGTCAGGGGTCATCAACTATATTTGTCGAAGGGCCAGAATCTTTCTCAACAGACACCTTGGGGGCCGGACATTCAAATAGGCCGAGATTGAAATTAAATTCACCTTTTTGCCTAATAATTTAGTTTATATTTTATTTTACCTGTAAGCTCATAATTTTCATTTATACACATCTTTGGTGTTTGGTGTGATATAAAATGAAAAATCTTGACAGCTGACTTTCAGGTATGCTGGAGCTTTACACTGCTGACAGTGACTTGCCCTGTGATTTTCAGCCTAAATATGAAAGGAGGCTGACAATCGGTTCTGATTGATACAAGTCAGTGGTCCTGAAATGCTTGTTTCTCTTCTGTAATACACATTCTACATCGGGGAGGCGACGTTTTTCCACACACAGAGCTCAGTGGGAAACAGTAGGAGAGACAGGCGGAGGGGGAACCGGGACACAACACCGGAGGGAGAAGCAGGTCCGTGCAGCTGTGTGCCAGGACGTGCACAAAAAAAAACAACCGAGTGGCATCAAACACGCGCCGCTACCGCATCGTTTTTGGGTTGTGAGCGCGCATGGCGCGCATCTACACTGAATGGGTTTGAGTGCGCAAAAGACGCTACATCTGAACGGCCCGTGCACACCCGGCTGGTTTAACCAAGGCGGCGGCCAAACTCACCCAGCTCGCCTCTGCAGACAGGCATGGGAAACCCTGCAGTCAAGCTCCCTAAACTTTCATGCACGGGGCTTTGGGTACCGCGGCGTTTCCTAATCCCAGTGCAGGGGCTCACAGGCGCACACAAACACGTTGAGCGTGTCTCCGTGTCCCAGCGCATTGACTTACAGGCGCACAGAGCCCGAAATTTATAATACTTGTAAACTATTAGAACTCAGTCGCGGGCCGGATTGGAAGGTTCGGCGGGCCGGATTCGGCCCGCGGGCCGCCAGTTGATGATCACTGGTGTACGTGGTCAGTGTTTTTCTGGGCTTCAGGAGTGGGGTGTGGCTGAAGTGACTCTTGTACATGTGCTCTGGGAGAATAGAGACACCAGACCCAGTATCCACCATCAGATCTGCAGTAATTGTAGGGCCACCTGAAGCTTTCATGGAGACATTGCACATTAATTTACTGCTCAGTGTACTTGCATCATCTTCATCAACTAATAGCACTGTGACGGAATCACTGGAAACTTCTCCCACATTGCATGAAGCAGTCCTGCTCCTGCACACTCTGGCAAAATGTCCAGGCTTATTACAATGTCTGCATGTGACAGATTTGGCTGGGCACTTGGGGTAATTTGCAACATGTGTTGAAGAGCCACATCTGTAGCATGTCTTACCAGCAGCTGTTGAGCCGTTCAAGCCAGCAGTCTTTGGGGTTGGTCTGGGAAAGTTGAAGGGTTTTTGCTGCTTTTGCTTCCCGCCACGAAAAGTAGTCCCTCGAACCATGCCGACAACAGCCTCAGCTGCTCCTCTTGACGAAGCTATTGTTTTAGCTGCAACTGCATTTTCAATCTGAGCAGCAATTGTCAAAGTCTTTTCAAGTGTAAGTTTATCCTCAAGCAGCAAGCGCTCTCTGATCCGAGCGTTGGACGTTTTCTCCACAATTTGGTCCCTTATCATGTCCTCAGATAATGTTCCAAACTCACATGTAACAATTAGCTCCCGCAGGGCCGCTCCGTACTGAGCTGTGGACTCACCAGCTCGTTGCGCTCTCTGGCGAAACTTATTCCTCTCCGCGACGACATTCAATTTGGGTACAAAAAATGTCTTTAAAGCCTTTAGTGCATCGTCGTAGGAATCACCAATCCCTGGCAGCGTGTAGAAGATCCGCTGAGCCTCCGCGCCGACCGTGTGTATTAGCAAAGCACGCTTCCTCTTATCCTCCACATCGTCGGCCAGAGCTAGCACGTAGTTATCAAACATGCGAATCCATGCTTCGAAAGGCACCGTAGGCTCACCTGGGCTTTGTAAAAATGCCGGAGGTGGCAAAATCCAACACGTTCTCACTCCCAGTGCGTCAACAGCCTGACGAACGGTCACTGTCCCTCCTCGTCACATGTCTGACTCATTAGGTGCCCGTTTTTCGTCAGGTTTTGACGCGCTCGGCTTTCAGTTGATTCCAATGCAGTCCCCTTCGCGGCGATATGTGACGCTCAGAGCAAGTGATCCAGCCGACCGGCTGCGGCACTGACAGACGCTGTGAGCAGAGGAAAACTTTTTTTTTTTTTTTTTTTTAACTTTTCCTTAAATCTTTATTGAACCTGATGCTGCTGTGTCTGACGTAGCTTTCGGCAAGGACGTCCTTTCGGTTATTTATTTATTTAGTGATCATGGTGTTTGGTGCAGAATAATCAATCAATAAATAAATAAATTACGTCCTTGTCGGAAACTGCGTCGGACCAGGAGGGGGGGGGGGGGGTTGTGGATTCTACAGGTGAAGACCACTTCCGCGTTCAAAAAGCTGCTCTGTTTAATCAATATTCTGAAGAAAGATCTGATTATTAGCCATAACGCTGAAACCATCCAAGGAAGACTGTGTAACAATATTATGTGCTTCTGCTGAGTCCAAAAGCCCTGTGTAATATCAACTTTATTTTAAGAAAACACGCTTTGTTTCCAATGTCATATCACAGAGAAGCACTACATTACCCATAATCCTCATATTTATCAGCGACGTGTCTGCTTGGTTGAGCTTGCTGTTACCAGCAAATGAAAAAATAAAACAAATTGAGCTTATATTATTTTCTTAGTAACTAAAAGGTCTTAACATCTTTTTTGTTTTCAACATTGAATAAAAAAAGGGTGCTAGATTGTTAAAATTCAACAATAAAGTGCATAGAAGTTGGCTTGACTTCTTTCTTTTTTTCTTTTTTTTCATAATTTTCACCAGCATCTTTCTGGTCCACATCACATCACATTTATTGTAATTTTTAATTCAATGAGTGACATTTTATTTTTTATCTGAAAAACATTATTATGAATTCAAGGGTCAGAGGTCACTGGTGTTAAATTTAACCTTTTTGACCCTGTTTCCTTGAATAAATCACTAAGACTTTGATGCGGGAAGCTGAGATTTTGATTTGATTTTGTTCAGGGCACTAGGGACAAAGTTTCTGTAGAATTTCAGACCTGTCGGACGTCCAGAAGGGTCACAGCTGACCGCCCAGGCTCGTTTCTCGGCCTTCAAAGCCTAGATTTAGAAGCCTTTTGTCTAATAACGTCTACATCCTTGGGGTTATAAGGCTGAAAGTTTCATGCATTTGTCCGGGGCCTAAGGCCATCCACCATGTGCAGTTTCAAACCCGTGCGACCTTCACAAGTGTCAAAGGTCACTGATTTGTGACCTTTTTGACCCCGTTTCCTTGAATAAAACACCAAGACTTTAATGCAGGAAGATGAGCATTTAATATGTGGTCCAGAATGTCTAGTAGATTGTGTGTGCAAAAGATTCAGAGCTCTGTGACATTCAGAAGGGTCACAAATAGCCAAAAAGCAATGCTCCTTTCTCTGACCTCATATTAAAGGAGAAATGCAATTCTTTAATAGCTTCCAGATGCTTTGGCCTATCAGGCTGAATTTTTAGCTAAAGGAGCTGGTGTACGATCAGGAAGTAGGGGAGCTGTGCATAAAGCCAATTGGTAAGTGTCAAAGGTCACAGGGGTCAAACATCAAAGTGAATCCAGCCATTCCTGCTTTTTCTCAACAAAACATACACGCTTTAAGTTATCATCATGAAATATTTATAGGTTGTATATCAGAGAGTCCTCTATCAGAATATTTTGGTCCCGTTGCTCTAGGGGCCCCAGGGGGCCCCGGGGGGCCACTTGGCTTTCCCATGCTCCCACAGAGTTGGGTCTCGGGGTGATGGATAAGGGCCTCACCATGAGTCCACAGGCCAAGTTTCAAGTGATTTGGTCCGTTTCTATGGAAACGGCGGCCTCAAGGATACAGAGGAATGCGACTGTTTGAAGCCCCGCCTCTCGAAAAGTAATGGCTCGATCAGGACCAAACACACATCTACGAGTTCGTCTTGGGCCCCCGAACCATATATTACGAAATCAGAACTGTACGACTTTTGGAAATGTGTTTTGTCTATTTCGGCTTTTCAGTCTCAGAGTCTGTCAGACTTAAAGCTTGAGAGACCCTCTTAGTCAGAAAAACCGAAATAGACAAAACACATTTCCAAAAGTCGTGCAGTTCTGATCTCGTAATATATGGTTCGGGGGCCCAAGACGAACGCGTAGATGTGTGTTTGGTCCTGATCGAGCCATTACTTTTCGAGAGGCGGGGCTTCAAACAGTCGCATTCCTCTGTATCCTTGAGGCCGCCGTTTCCATAGAAACCGACCAAATCACTTGAAACTTGGCCTGTGGACTCATGGTGAGGCCCTTATCCATCACCCCGAGACCCAACTCTGTGGGAGCATGGGAAAGCCAAGTGCCCCCCCGGGGCCCCCTGGGGCCCCTAGAGCAACGGGACCAAAATATTCTGATAGAGGACTCTCTGATATACAACCTATTAATATTTCATGATGATAACTTAAAGCGTGTATGTTTTGTTGAGAAAAAGCAGGAATGGCTGGATTCACTTTGATGTTTGACCCCTGTGACCTTTGACACTTACCAATTGGCTTTATGCACAGCTCCCCTACTTCCTGATCGTACACCAGCTCCTTTAGCTAAAAATTCAGCCTGATAGGCCAAAGCATCTGGAAGCTATTAAAGAATTGCATTTCTCCTTTAATATGAGGTCAGAGAAAGGAGCATTGCTTTTTGGCTATTTGTGACCCTTCTGAATGTCACAGAGCTCTGAATCTTTTGCACACACAATCTACTAGACATTCTGGACCACATATTAAAAGCTCATCTTCCTGCATCAAAGTCTTGGTGTTTTATTCAAGGAAACGGGGTCAAAAAGGTCACAAATCAGTGACCTTTGACACTTGTGAAGGTCGCACGGGTTTGAAACTGCACATGGTGGATGGCCTTAGGCCCCGGACAAATGCATGAAACTTTCAGCCTTATAACCCCAAGGATGTAGACGTTATTAGACAAAAGGCTTCTAAATCTAGGCTTTGAAGGCCGAGAAACGAGCCTGGACGGTCAGCTGTGACCCTTCTGGACGTCCGACAGGTCTGAAATTCTACAGAAACTTTGTCCCTAGTGCTCTGAACAAAATCAAATCAAAATCTCAGCTTCCCGCATCAAAGTCTTAGTGATTTATTCAAGGAAACAGGGTCAAAAAGGTTAAATTTAACACCAGTGACCTCTGACCCTTGAATTCATAATAATGTTTTTCAGATAAAAAATAAAATGTCACTCATTGAATTAAAAATTACAATAAATGTGATGTGATGTGGACCAGAAAGATGCTGGTGAAAATTATGAAAAAAAAGAAAAAAAGAAAGAAGTCAAGCCAACTTTTATGCACTTTATTGTTGAATTTTAACAATATAGCACCCTTTTTTTATTCAATGTTGAAAACAAAAAAGATGTTAAGACCTTTTAGTTACTAAGAAAATAATATAAGCTCAATTTGTTTTATTTTTTCATTTGCTGGTAACAGCAAGCTCAACCAATCAGACACGTCGCTGATAAATATGAGGATTATGGGTAATGTAGTGCTTCTCTGTGATATGACATTGGAAACAAAGCGTGTTTTCTTAAAATAAAGTTGATATTACACAGGGCTTTTGGACTCAGCAGAAGCACATAATATTGTTACACAGTCTTCCTTGGATGGTTTCAGCGTTATGGCTAATAATCAGATCTTTCTTCAGAATATTGATTAAACAGAGCAGCTTTTTGAACGCGGAAGTGGTCTTCACCTGTAGAATCCACAACCCCCCCCCCTCCTGGTCTGACGCAGTTTCCGACAAGGACGTAATTTATTTATTTATTGATTGATTATTCTGCACCAAACACCATGATCACTAAATAAATAAATAAATAAATAAATAACCGAAAGGACGTCCTTGCCGAAAGCTACGTCAGACACAGCAGCATCAGGTTCAATAAAGATTTAAGGAAAAGTTAAAAAAAAAAAAAAAAAAAAAGTTTTCCTCTGCTCACAGCGTCTTTCAGTGCCGCAGCCGGTCGGCTGGATCACTTGCTCTGAGCGTCACATATCGCCGCGAAGGGGACTGCATTGGAATCAACTGAAAGCCGAGCGCGTCAAAGCCTGACGAAAAACGGGCACCTAATGAGTCAGGCATGTGACGAGGAGGGACAGTGACCGTTTGTCAGGCTGTTGACGCACTGGGGGTGAGAACGTGTTGCAAAATCCCAAGCAGAGCCATCCTCGTCGCCAATATGTTGTGTTGTACAAATCAAAAGAAGGCTAGCAGGCCAGCTTTACTTCACGGAGTCAGGAGGACAACTGCGTATATACAGAATGCATGAGTTACATGGAGTGACACTGCCACCTACTGGCATGATATATGTATGTAGGCAAACACGTATATACCACAGAAGGCACAGTGCGGGACTGAAATGTCCAGTATTTTGGATTTTACGACTTTCCTGGAACCATACAGAGAGGTGTTTCATCAGCTTTTTCACTTGTGTCTGATAGCTCTGGCCTTGCCTGTAAGCAGTGCTAGTTGTGAGCGCAGCTTCTCAGCACTAAAGCTTATAAAAAATAATTTGTGAACAACAATGAATGATGACAGGCTTAGTAACCTCGGAGTGCTCAGTATTGAGAGGAGGAGGACAAGGTTGTTGAACCTAGATGACTTTGTTGGACGCTTTGCTCATAGTCACCAAAACAGGCGTATACAGCTATTATAAGTCCGCATTGGTGAATGAAGTATACTGCAAAATGTAGAAGTTAAGTACTCATTGTGCAGTAAAATTCTCTGTCGGTGAGTGGAAAAAAGTTTTGGGACACTTTTAAAAATGTCCACAATCTCTAGTGGTAAAATGTGTCTCCTCAGGTGTGTGTAGGCTAATAGGTATGTGTAGGCTAATACAGTGGTTCTCAAAGTGGGGTCTGAGGACCCCCAGGGGTCCTTGAGAAGGTAAAAGGGGGTCTCCAACTCTTTCTTGAAATTTTACCACTTTGTTCTAGAATTTTTTTTTTTTTTACAACTTTTCTCTAGAAATTATATTAATTTTTTTTCAGAAATATTAAAAAGGTTTCCCATAAATGTGAATGAGAGCAGAGAGCTCCCTGGCTGCATTTAAAAAATATTTTATATTATTATCTAAGTCTCTTTGCATTTTTGACCAGAATTTTAGCCAGAAGACAAGTGTGTGTGTGACATGTGTCTAGAGTTTAATTTGTGGTCGTGCTGACAGTTTAGCCAGAAAAACTCTAGAATTTTTTTTGCCTCTCTCCACTCTGGCTGACAATGTCACCACTCTAGCTCTGCTCGTTAAACGCAACACACACCCATTATAAAGCTGGATTTTGTCAAAAAAACTTAATGATTTTAAAACTGCCAAATATCAGAAACTGTTGAAGATATCAATAAGCTGAGTCATAGAGGAACACTTAAAAAGTTTGTCTACAGCTTAGAATTTGAATGAAGTCTCTAGCAGAAAGTATGGTGAAGCTTTAGTGGCTGAAAGAAGTAAGAAGATTTGAAGAGTTTGAAGACTGTTCCAATGCATTCTCTATGGGGGGAAAAAAAATCAGAAATAGTTGAATATTGCAAAAAGTATGAATATTTGAAAAGAGAAAAGTAATTCCAATAATGTCCAGAAAAAGCTGCACGATTTGATGTATGAATTGTTGAAATAGCACAAAGTATGAAGGACTAGAAGAAGACTGTAAAAAGGCGGAAGAAAATGGCCGAACAGAAGAACAATAATCATACCCATTTATAGGCAAGGCAAGGCAAGGCATCTTTATTTATGCTTATTTGTGCTTTACATAAAGACAAAACATTAAAAAAAGATACATAAGACAGAATAAAAACAAACAAAACACTAAAAACAGAGTTAAAAGCAAGAGCAAATAAAAGTAAAATAAAAGAAAATAGATAAAGTTTTAAGTTCTCAGCTATAAGCATGTGAAAAGAGAAATGTTTTTAACCTGGATTTAAAAGTGCTTACAGTTGGGGCTGATTTCAGTTCTGCTGGTAGTTTGTTCCACTTGTGTGCAGCATAACAGCTAAATGCTGCTTCACCATGTCTGGTTTGAACTCTGAGCTCCACTATTTGACCTGAGTCAGTAGATCTCAGAGCTCTGCTGGGTTTATACTCATTCATGTATTCTGGACCTAAACCATTCAGTGATTTGTAAACCAGTAGCAGAACTTTAAAATCTATTCTGTAGCTGACTGGGAGCAAATGTAAGGTCTTAAGAACCGGGGTGATGTGATCTGATCTCTTTGTTCTGGTTAAAACTCGAGCTGCAGCTGTTTGATACTTTTTTGGGGGAGACCAGTCAGAAGACCGTTACAGTAGTCAAGTCTACTGGAGATAAAAGCATGAATCAGCTTCTCCTGATCAGTTTGGGACATAAAACCCTTAATTCTGGATATGTTCTTAAATTGATAAAAGGCTGATTTGGTGACTGATTTGATATGGCTGTTGAAGGTCAGATCTGAGTCTATCAGCACGCCAAGGTTTCGGACTTGGTCTTTAGTTTCTAAAGACAGTGACTCAAGGTGAACCCTCTTCTCTTTATTTCCAAAAACAATGACCTCAGTTGGACTGCAGTCATCTGGAGACAGTGCAAGATATATCTGTGTGTCATCTGCATAACTATGATAGTTGACATTAGAGTTCTGTAGAATTTGACCCAAAGGCAGCATATACAGGTTAAACAGAAGGGGTCCAAGGACTGACCCCCGAGGAACTCCACATGTCATAGCCACTCGATCGGATTGATAACTACCAATGGTCACAAAATAACTCCGTTCTTCTAAGTAGGACCTGAACCATTGTCGGACTGTCCCGCTGAGTCCTGCCCAGGTTTCCAACCTGTCCAGCAGTATACTGTGATCCACAGTGTCAAACACAGCACTGAGATCCAACAGGATCAGAACTGACACCTTGCCTGAGTCAGTGTTCAACCTTATGTCATTTAACACTCTAATAAGAGCTGTTTCTGTACTGTGGTGAGGTCGGAAGCCTGATTGAAATTTGTCAAAGAGTCCACTGGAGTTCAAGAAGTTGCTGAGTTGATTAAAAACCACTTTCTCAACGATCTTGGCTATAAAGAGAAGATTTGAGATGGGTCTGTAATTGGTTAAAATGGTAGTATCCAATGTTCTCTTTTTTAAGAGTGGCTTGATGGCAGCTACTTTCACGGGTTTAGGAAACGTGCCTGATTGAAGTGAGCAATTTATTATTTGCTGCAGATCTGTTTGGACAGAGCTTATAATAGTTTTTAAAAAGTCAGAAGACATTGTGTCAAGACAACATGTCGATGTTTTAAGATGCTGAACTGTTTCTTCTAAGGTTTTTTGGTCAACTGTATTAAACTCTGACATTACAGTTGATTTATTCCTAGGTGATTTTAGGGATTGCATCATTGTATTATTTTGCTGATTTGTGTTGATATTTAGCCTTATAGATTTGATTTTTTCATTGAAAAAGTAAGCAAATTCATTGCATTTTTCTGTGTGTGACAGTGGTGGTCCTGTCACTATGCCTCCAATTGATCATGTGCCCTGGCTACTTGGCCAAGGGGATGTCCCTTTGGGTGACTGGCAAGCGCGCGTGACTCTTACCCGGGAGGTGTGGGTTCAATCCCCGCCCGGGCCCTCTTCACCTTGCCACATTCTGGCGTTGTTGGCAGGTTCCATGTAGCACTAGTGGTGGGTCCATGGATTCCTAATGTGTGGCAGCCTGCGCGGAAGCACGAGGACGTGCTTGTGCTTGTGAAAAGAGGGGGAGAGATGTGACAGTGGTGGTCCTGTCACTATGCCTCTAATTGATCATGTGCCCTGGCTACTTGGCCAAGGGGATGTCCCTTTGGGTGACTGGCAAGTGCATGTGACTTTTACCCGGGAGGTGTGGGTTCAATCCCCGCCCGGGCCCTCTTCACCTTGCCACATGTGGAAAAGAGTTCTGAAGCTATCTCTTCTGGGGGGGTTGTAAGCTTATCAACCATAGCAAACAGAGCACGAGTGTTGTTGATGTTCTTATTAATCATTTCAGTAAAGTGTTGCTGTCTAGCCTTGAATAACCCATGGTTAAAATTACAAAGACTTTGTTTGTAGAGGTCATGGTGGATTTGAAGTTTAGTTTTTCTCCATTTACGCTCAGCTTTCCTGCTTTCCTGCATTCTGGCGACGTAAGTCGCGAAAAACTGCGCAAAATTTTGCATTGAAGTCAATGGGACGGGCGGGAAAAAAAGAGCGAAAAAGACCAATCATTGGAGTTTAACAAACGTCTACTGCTCAGGCATACTTTCACCTAGAAACTCCATTTAAACTTTAAACAGTAGACACAAGTCTTGTGTATTGTCGTATTACTCCACGTTTTGATAGGTCATATAGTTTTTGATCAATCCCTGTTCAATGACCATGATCATTTTTGGAGAAATTATGAGATTATAATGGGTGTGTATTGCACGGAATGTTCGTGTCAGAGCGCGTGACATCATCGGTTAGAGTGGGAGAGATGACAGAAAAACTTTTTTCTCTTTCCACACTCGGCCCGGCCACAATTTACACTCTACACACATAATTTTTTCAGAATTTGTAAGACAAACTTGTTATCTCTCATATCATGTGCTCAAAATATCAGAGAGACTTACAGAATTTACAGAATAAGCCTCTTAGTGCGGCCACGTCTGTCTCTGCTCCTCATTGACTCCAATACAAATATTTTCTGAGAGAAGCAGAACGGACCGATGTTTTAAAACTGCCAGCGTCTCCACAATATTTACTGTAGAAACACCAAATCGTACCAAATTTTTCAGGAAGTCCTTAGAGCAACGTGATCTGTGTTTTGTTCTGATAGGAGCTACCGTTTTGTTACAGTAAGCCTGAATGTGAGACCGGTGCAGAGGCAGAAAATCACTCTTTTTCTCCACGTTTCTGTCTGTCTCAGTCTGGGGGGGCCCTATTGCCGTGGTAACCACCTGGAGTTGCCGTGGTAACCTCTGTGATTCTCAGGCCAGAGCTCGTTAACTTCATAAACAATCCACCTGGTGCTCGTTTAAATGTTTATAAACACAGACACAGCTAAATCAGACTGACACAGGATGCAGCTCATAACATGTGTCAAGTCAGTCACACACACACACACACACAGACTCTAGAACCAGCTTCATGTGATTACAGTTACAGACACACACACATCAAAACACACAGGTAACAGCACTCCTCTCCCACACTCTAACACACACAGGTAACTTCATGTGATTATACACACACACACACACACACACACACACACACACACACACACACACACATACAGGCAAACATGGTTTATGAGACCAATTTTGAGAAATGGGGCCTGGTGGTGGTTTACGGAACCACACCTAACGCAACATCCGGTGAACTTGAAAGACATATCAAAAATTTTTATTTGATCTGCAGAAGACAAATCTGACTACAAAATCATCATTTCTCTTTCAGAACAATATGTGACATTTCACAGGTTTATGGGGTCAGACCAAATGGTGTTTTGTGAAACCAACAGTGTTTATGAGGACTGTTTACATATGACACACAAACACAAACCAGGTAATGGTATAAGAGGACTGACATACACTACAAGGCCTATAACACACAAACACAAACCAGGTAATGGTATAAGAGGACAGGCATACACTACAAGGCCTATAACACACAAACACAAACCAGGTAATGGTATAAGAGGACAGACATGCACTACAAGGCCTATAACACACAAACACAAACCAGGTAATGGTATAAGAGGACAGACATGCACTACAAGGCCTATAACACACAAACACAAACCAGGTAATGGTATAAGAGGACAGACATGCACTACAAGGCCTATAACACACAAACACAAACCAGGTAATGGTATAAGAGGACAGACATACACTACAAGGCCTATAACACACAAACACAAACCAGGTAATGGTATAAGAGGACAGACATGCACTACAAGGCCTATAACACACAAACACAAACCAGGTAATGGTATAAGAGGACAGACATGCACTACAAGGCCTATAACACACAAACACAAACCAGGTAATGGTATAAGAGGACCGACATGCACTACAAGGCCTATAACACACAAACACAAACCAGGTAATGGTATAAGAGGACAGACATGCACTACAAGGCCTATAACACACAAACACAAACCAGGTAATGGTATAAGAGGACCGACATGCACTACAAGGCCTATAACACACAAACACAAACCAGGTAATGGTATAAGAGGACAGACATACACTACAAGGCCTATAACACACAAACACAAACCAGGTAATGGTATAAGAGGACCGACATGCACTACAAGGCCTATAACACACAAACACAAACCAGGTAATGGTATAAGAGGACAGACATGCACTACAAGGCCTATAACACACAAACACAAACCAGGTAATGGTATAAGAGGACAGACATGCACTACAAGGCCTATAACACACAAACACAAACCAGGTAATGGTATAAGAGGACCGACACAGTTTACAAGGTCTACAATAATACAATACTATAATTAACCTCTTAAAAAACCCTTTAAAGGTTTTGAAGTTTGAGTTTGAAGCAAAAATAACAGAACCTGTGCCATTTTCCACGGCTCTCTCTTCTGGGGAGTGCCAGTAGCTCATTCTCCACCCCACGATGGCAATGATCTGCACCCTCCCCCGCCACATCTCAAGTGAGGGAAGCCTCTGCTAATTCAGAGCTTTGTAAGTCAAGTTTAAACCAGGGTTAAGTTAGTAGTAAGGCTAGCATCCTTTACAAGTCAAAGCAATTCAAGCCCTGCTGTCCCCCTCACAGGAGAGCCTTCTGCCCGCCCCCTCGGACTGCCGAATAGAGAGTACTGCAGCCTGTCTGTTTTTCCGCAGACCGCCGAACAGCGAGCAACAAAAACTGAAAGCTTCAGTTGCTGCTGTAGAGTCAGTACAAAGATTACTTGCAAACAACAAATTTACAGTATCACATAAAATACTTACTCCTCACGTTAAGAGAATATACAAATAAATCTTAGTTAGATTAATAAACACTGTTTAGGGTCAGGGGTCAGAGGACAGAGCACATCACAGGAGAGCAGCACGGACCTGAGACGAAAGTATTGAAAGACCCATGTTTATGGTGCACTTGGCACAAAGAAAGGGAAAAAGGCCAGCTGCACGTGAATGATGAAAATCAGATAACAAATGAATGAATGAATGACAACCATTACTTCTTCAATGTGAGAATCCACAGGGACGCTGTTGGTATGTGCACAGCTCATCATGCACTGATTGTTGGCATTATTTGTTCATTTGTGAACCTATTGTCGGGTCATCTTTTTGTTTACTCTAATCAGTACATAAAGTAATTGTAAAAGACATATAGGACAGTGTACGTTTTTTATTTACATTTTATTACATATTTTAATCCTTATAATTATTAGCAGTGATATCAGCATCATTATCCTGTATATTTGTTGTTTAGAATCTTCATAATCTTGTTGTCATAACTACACATGTAACGGGAAACGGGGTCCAAGCTCATGTGACATAATAAACACAATTAAACGCCCAGGCGATTAAGTGTTTATCATAGTCTTGCACAGAAAAAAAAAAGAACAGTGTTTCACCGGCTCTCACCTATGTCCGTCAGCCCCTCCTCCCGCTCTCTCATTCGCAGGAGCACACTCAAACACACAGACACACACAAACGCAGGCGCGCTAGCGGGACAGGTCGCACTGGACTACAAACAGACAAAGACAAATAGATAAATGCACTAATATACAGTCCAACGTTCACATTGCTTTCGTGAATTGTAAACAAAGACGGCCCCCTCGGTTTTAGCGTCCAGCAGTTTAGCGGCTAATTTAACTGCAGTGATGAATAACTCTACCAGAGAGGCTCAACACCTTTTTTTAAAACTTAATTTGAGGAATAAACTGCAGCTTTTACCTGACGGTAGACCAACGCTTGAGCTACGATAGCTAACAGTTAGCAGGTTTTACATACTTTCTCTCCCTCTCTTTCTTACACACACAGCCCAGGCTATCTGTCATATCTCCAATAACAAATACCGATTAATTTCATTTTTTTGTGTAGCATTACATATTGATGTAAGTATTCCTAAGAACTTTCGGTATCACAATTAAGAGATGAGAATGATTATGAATTCATAACTCTTTATTGTTTATTAACAACAATAATGAAAACAGCAAAGAAGAAAACAGTGCTCACTTTCAGAAATATTTTCTTCAGCATATATGAACATCTCTTACGTCTCTTATGTTTTGTTTTCTATTTCTTCTTAGTGCTGGCTTTTCACATTCTTTGCAAGCCAGACACAGAGAAGAACAGACACAGAGAGGAACAGAGACACAGAAGTGAAGAAAAATATAGTGCTCACTTTCAAAAAGATTTTCTATAGCATGGATGAAAATTTTGGCGCTTAAAAGTCAGTCTCCTGTTTCTTAAAAAGTCTCTTATGTTTTGGCACGTTCTATTTTTCAGTGCTGGCTGTTCACATTCTTTGCAAGCAAAACACAGAGACACAGAGAAGAACAGAGACACAAAGAGGAATAGAGACACAGAGAAGAACAGAGACACAGAGAGGAAAAGAGAGGAACAGAGAGACAGAGAAGAACAGAGACACAGAGGGAGACAGAAGAACAGAGACACAGAGGAAAAGAGAGGAACAGACACTGAGAAGAACAGAGACACAGAGGAAAAGAGAGGAACAGACACTGAGAAGAACAGAGACACAGAGAGGAACAGAGAAGAAGAGAGACACAGAGAGAGACAGAAGAACAAAGACACAGGAACAGAGACACAGGAACAGAGACAGAGAGAGGAACAGAGAAGTGAAGAAAAATATAGTGCTCACTTTCAAAAAAGATTTTCTTCAGCATGGATGAACATTTTGGCGTTTAACATCAGTCCCCTGTTTCTTACAAAGTCTCTTATGTTTTGGCACGTTCTATTTTTCAGTGCTGGCTGTTCACATTCTTTGCAAGCCAAACAGAGATACAGAGAAGAACAGCGACATAGATAGACACAGAGAAGAACAGAGACACAGAAGAACAGACACAGAGGAACAGAGAAGAACAGAGAGAGAGAGAAGAACAGAGACACAGAGAGAAGAAAAGAGAGGAACAGACACAGAGAGTTGAAGAAAAAAATAGTGCTCACTTTCAAAAAGATTTTCTTCAGCATGGATGAACATTTTGGCGCTTAAAAGTCAGTCTCCTGTTTCTTACAAACACTCTTATGTTTTGGCACGTTCTATTTTTCAGTGCTGGCTGTTCACATTCTTTGCAAGCAAAACACAGAGACACAGAGAGGAATAGAGACACAGAGAAGAACAGAGACACGTAGAGGAATAGAGACACAGAGTAATAGAGACACAGAGAAGAACAGAGACACAGAGAGGAAAAGCTGGCTGTTCACATTCTTACGCCACTGGTTGAAGGTACTGTGTTGGTGGAAGGCTGTCTAGTGTCAAGAGTGTCATCTGTGACATAACAGTTTGTAGAGATATCCATTGTTGATTCTTCAGCAGCTTGGAATGTTGAATTCGCCTCTTCCTCTTCCTTGTCACTCTCTGAACCCGGCACATATTCTGGATCACAAGCATCATCATCATCCACTTCACTGAAGTCACTTTCAGTCTGATTAAAACACAAGGAAAGGAAAAGAAAACATAAGAAGACATACATAACACATGCAATAAGCATTACATGACAACCAACAAGCAACTGGACCTCATATACATCTCATTGTGCTTTTATTTTTATTTATACAGGGGTGCAAACTCATCAGGGGTAAAAAAGGTGACAAGATACCGACCCCCTAGGGGGGTTCGGGGGGCATGCTCCCCCGGGGAATTTGTTTTAAAAACCAACTTTAAAGGTGAATTTACAGTCAATTTTAGCACGAGACTAGGGTCCAGATTTACTCAGGTTTGCACAGATTTTGCTCCTGTTAAACCTGCACAATCTGTCTCACTGTGTTTGGTTTTGAAATATGTGAAGGGGGTCTTCAGCCTTTGCAGGTTTAGCATGAGCAAAAGCTGTGCAAAACTTGGAGAATCTGTCCTTTGATGTCCATCAGATGAACCTTGCAAAACTTGCCTTCAAACTAAATAAAATTTAATACAGACTGATTGGTTCATTGTGAAACATTTATTTATTGATGTAAATCTGTTTTCTGTTCGTAGGCTGTGCTCCGAGGCAGCGCTGCTCTTTCTGTCCAATAACACACATGAAGCTTAAAAATGCCATAGGTTACATATTAAGTGGCAATATGTATTTAAAAGACGTTCAAGCAAACGGTTCGGTTCACGGTTTTGTGGTCATGGTTTTCGGTTCGGATTTGTATATTTTGATCGTTGGGAAAATCAATCATGTCTTGTATATTCAGGTTAAAACTGTCTGAGGCAGTCTGACATCTGATCCATCATTGTGACAGTCTGAGGTTAAAAGTAGGTGAGATTCTGGTGGCAAGAGAGGAGACATTGATAGTTTCCAACATGTTTTAATTTATTGGGCAAAGAAAGTTATCTAACAAATGCTAAGAACAATTAGATATTCACTGAAATATATAACCTATATTTATTAATTGTGGTTCTTACAAAAAATATATCTTATAAAATATAAAAGCTAAAATATCTCTTGCTCTGCCCCTTTAATTAGTGCATACTAAATAATTTAACTTTAGCCTACTACTTTTACAGCCACATTATTTACCAGCAATATACAGTGAAACAGAGGCAGAGGTGTCCTGCCACAGTCAGTCAACCTCCTCCTCCTCCTCCTGCTGCAGCTGCACAGGTCGCACTGGAGCTAGTCTCGCTCGCCAGACCCTCCTCCAGAGAAGAGGGAGACACTGGAGCTAATAAATGCTAAACGCGCTAATCGCTAATTGGCCGCGATCGCGATCATCACACACACGCGGTCCCATACCATGCTCAAAAAGTTGCGTTAGTTAGTCTGTATTAAAAGTGAAGCTTCAGGTGTATATAGCTGGACAGAAGAGGAGCGCTGCCACCACTCGTTGTCATCCAGATAAGGTGCATGAGCCTTAAAGAGACAGGTGCATTGCTTCGCCTCGCCTCGCCGGACCCCCCCCCCCCCCCTCTCAAATTTTTTTTTATTGCGGATTTACACGAATCACACAAATGACCAATTTGGGATCCAAAACGGCGAATTTCGCCGAAAGGTGACAAGTTTGCACCCCTGTTATAAAATTGATTTATCTAACAGCCCTAACACAAACACACACAAGTCTCTGTGCTAAAGTATTGGTTCTCACTGCTGTCCTCATATTTCAAACAATGGCCACAAACATGGGCATACACACAAAACACACAAGAGGAATCGAACCACACCAAATCTTAAGTCATACACAGAAGCAGAAAGTGAGCATTGTTTCAGGTTATGTTCCAGAGTTTGAATCTAAACCGACTAGTGTACTGACAAACCTCTTCAGGGAGCACTGTGGAAGAGACGACACGAGTGTGGTCTGTAGGCAGAGGGATGACTGGAGAGTGGTCTGCAGAGGGAGAGGCGACTGGGGAGTGGCCTGTAGATGGAGAGGCGACTGGTGTGCGGAGGACGGGTTTCTCCACTATAGCTGGAGCCGTAGGCTGATGGAGAGGCAAAAAGGGAGAACCAGAGGAGAATGTGAGAGGGAGACACACATCAAAAATTATCTGACACACACACACACACACACGTCTTTGTGCTAAAGTATTGGTTATCACTACTGTCCTCATATTTCAAACAAACAATGGCCTCAAACATAGGCATACACACAAAACACACAAGAGATATCGAACCACACCCAGGGCTCCAGACTGCGACTAAATGGTCGCATTTTGCGACTAAAATTTGAGACAGAGGGAGTAAAATTTTCATCTACTCGCGCATGTGCGACCAGTACCGTTTTTTTTTTTTTAATTACCGCTGTGATTGGCTAATGTGTGAATAGAAATGTGCGTTTCTCTTCTCTACATCTCGGAGCGGAGGAGACATCTTTCCACAGCAGAGCTCCGTGTGAAACAGCAGGAAACACACAGACCGGCAACCCACGCGTGTGTGCTGTATGTCAGCCGGAATATTTTTTTGGACGGCTCACTACAAACCTTAAATATCCCATAATATGCTTGCGCTCTCAGCAGCGGTACTCAAATCATCACAAATTTTAAGTTAGGGGCCACTGTGCTCCTAGTCAAAAAGTCTGGAGCCCTGACACCAAATCTTAAAGACTGGGTGAACCAAGAATAAATATGTGTTTCATGTTTATATAATGCCACAAAAAAACATTCTCTGTCAAATTTGAAGGACTAAAAAAGTTGTTAAGTATATAAAATTCTGCATCAAAGTTGTCAATATTCTCTGCCTCAGGACGGCGAGGGCGTGTAGGCTGCAGGCAAGGAAACCACGCCCCATCGCAGGAGAGCGAGGCTTTACTGAACGTCTCTGATACACAACCTAAACATGTAGCCTACACGTCGTCATGAAAAAAAAAAAAGAAAGACGGGAAAGTGACCTCAAACACACACCACTGCACACCCGAGTCCTCAGCACTGACACAGCTGATGAACCTTCAGGAAATATTTCTTACCTTCACTATTGGTGGGCAAAACAGTCACCATCCAGCTGCAACAGGTTAATCCACCATGCTGCTCCCGTTTACATCTCCTTAGTGCTCAGCGTGTCTCATCCATTTGCATTGTGTGAAAAAAATTAAGTTTAAGCTTTAGCTTCAAGTGTCCTGAGAGGAGAAGCCGACACAAGGAGACAATGAATTATCTTTGGACCTGGTACCGAGTCCAGACCGCCCAGCACCCGTGACACACCGCGTCTGAACTGAGCAGCGGGCGGTGTCACGGTGAGAGAGGACCGGGAGAAAAAAACACGGTGGAGCTGGGATCAGAAACATGTAACTGCTGTTGCCGCCGCTAAAAACTTTTTTCCCCCACACAATACATGGATGAAACAGGCTGACCACGAGGAACAAGATGGAAACGGGAATAATCAGTATTAAATTGTTGGAGCTGGATGCTGCTGTTGCTGCTGCTGACTGTTTTAGACACCAGAGTGAAGGTAAGATATTTCCTGGTTCGACCAGCCTCTCTCCCCACGGTGACTGCTGTTTATCACGGTATTAATACGTTAACACTGTAAACTCGTTACATGAAGGAATGAGGCAGTAGTGGACTCCCCTGTGTGTGAACATGAATTACGTTTAGTTAGCTGGCTGTTTCAGCTAGACTCAAAAGCCAGTGGGACGGAAAACCACACAAGCCAGTTCGCTGATGTATCTATACCCAGAGTGGAGCAGGGAGCGGGTATATGGTATGGTTACGTAACGCGGCCCTCGACTTAGGTCCGCCTCTACTTAACACAGAGCTGGTGAAGCACTGTCTCTGAGGCCTGGCTCCACAAGTAAATTATGAATGGCAAAAATACTTTTTACATGTTTTGAGGGACACATTTAAGACCTAATTAATATGTTAAGAAGAAAAATACTGAATTTGGTTTACCCGGTCTTTAAGTCATACACAGAAGCAGAAAGTGAGCATTGTTTCAGGTCATGTTTAAGAGTTTGAATCTCAACCAACTAATGTACTGACAAACCTCTTCAGGGAGCACTGTGGAAGAGACGACACGTGTGTGGTCTGTAGGCAGAGAGATGACTGGAGAGTGGTCTGCAGAGGGAGAGGCGACTGGGGAGTGGCCTGTAGACGGAGAGACAACTGGTGTGCGGAGGACGGGTTTCTCCACTGTAGCTGGAGCCTCGACTGTGTGGCCTGTAGATGGAGAGGCGACTGGTGTGCAGAGGACAGGTTTCTTCACTGTAGCTGGAGCCGTAGGCTGATGGAGAGGCAAAAAGGGAGAACCAGAGGAGAATGTGAGAGGGAGACACACATCAAAAATGATCTGACACACACACAAAGGGCTTTGAAATATGAGGACAGCAGTGAGAACCAATACTTTTGCACAAACAGTGGCCTCAAACATAGGCATACACACAAAACACACAAGAGGAATCGAACCACCAAGCTGCCCTGTGGAGTTTATACAAACAATGTCCGTTATACTGCAGCCACTGCCAAACGAGTTATTAGGATGATCACTGAACGCATCTCCACCACACAACAGTCCCTGGCTTACCCATTAGTGCAATTGCCTCTGAGGAGCGACTTTCCCGTGCTGTCGCACAGGGAATTACGTTTGCATTACGCATGCAACGCAACACGTACGCATTTGACGCAGAGTTTAGAGCGCGCTGGTAAACAGAAGAGAAGAAGAAAATGTTAGAGACGACCCAGCTAGATGTCTGAAGCTCAAAACCCAAACAAACGGCCCAGGAAAGCTTCAGACACCTCTGGAGCTCATCCTGCTGGTCCTCCACAAACACAGAGACGTTCAGAAGAAGGAAAAATGTCTAAAAAGGAGAGTGACAAACGCCGAAATCAAACAAGAATAACGAAGCCCGGTTGGTTACAGTGCATACATTATAGGCTAACGTTAGCATGTTCGAATAGGGATGCACATTTTTAATTTTTTTTCTGACCGATAACTGACGCTCCTTAACAGTTTATTAACCTTTAACCGATAAGATTACAACGCTCCCAGCCGGGGACAATCACTTTGTTTTTGTTTTTTTGTGCGCCGTGTAACACACGTGCCTGCAACAGCTGATCAGCGCAATGTCAATATTGTGCTCCGTCTCAGCTGATCGAGTTCATATGAAGGTTAGATCATCCAGTGTTGAACTGCACAAAGTGCAGCCAAACACCAGGCTGAAGAGAGAGGAAGAGGAGAGGCTCCTCTGTGGAGCTGCTGCAGAGCTGCCTGTTGTTACAGCTGCACATCTATGTCTGTGTAGGCTACATTTGTTGTCTGATCTTCCTTCACAACACCATAAGTTAATGTAAGTCCTCCTGTGTAACTTAGTACAGTAAATGCCAAAGCTGAACGAACAAAACTTTTTTCTCTTCCTACTTCACCAGTTACCTGCACTTACTGTTCAGAGGGGGGGGGGGCATCACTCGTATTGCTGACGTCATTGAACGGCGCAGGCTGACTGTTGCAGTACTCGAAAAAAAACACGGCAGGTGGCTCATAATGAGCAAAACTCCACAGAGCAGCTTTAAGTCATACACAGAAGCAGAAAGTGAGCATTGTTTCAGGTTATGTTCCAGAGTTTGAATCTAAACCGACTAGTGTATTGACAAACCTCTTCAGGGAGCACTGTGGAAGAGACGACACGTGTGTGGTCTGTAGGCAGAGGGATGACTGGAGAGTGGTCTGCAGAGGGAGAGGCGACTGGGGAGTGGCCTGTAGACGGAGAGGCAACTGGTGTGCGGAGGACAGGTTTCTTCACTGTAGCTGGAGCCGTAGGCTGATGGAGGCAAAAAGGGAGAACCAGAGGAGAATGTGAGAGGGAGACACACATCAAAAATTATCTGACACACACACACACACACAAGTCTTTGTGCTAAAGTATTGGTTCTCACTGCTGTCCTCATATTTCAAACAAACAATGGCCACAAACATAGGCATACACACAAAACACACAAGAGGAATCGAACCACACCAAATCTTAAGTCATACACAGAAGCAGAAAGTGAGCATTGTTTCAGGTTATGTTCCAGAGTTTGAATCTAAACCGACTAGTGTACTGACAAACCTCTTCAGGGAGCACTGTGGAAGAGACGACACGAGTGTGGTCTGTAGGCAGAGGGATGACTGGAGAGTGGTCTGCAGAGGGAGAGGCGACTGGGGAGTGGCCTGTAGACGGAGAGGCGACTGGTGTGCGGAGGACAGGTTTCTTCACTGTAGCTGGAGTCGTAGGCTGATGGAGAGGCAAAAAGGGAGAACCAGAGGAGAATGAAAGAGAGAGACATGACAGAGAGACATCAAAAATTATCTGACACGTACTACTACTACTATTTATACTAATATTAATTTTTTTTTTTTAACTATTGCTAATTGCTATCCATTATTACTATTATTGTCATTATTAGATAGGCTACAACTACAGTCCTAATAAAAAATAGCCTACTAATTCAGCACCAAACAGACTGATATTTTAAAATGTAGCTACATTCAAATTTAGTTCCTTCTGTCAACTGAAGTTTCAAATACACTCATTTCTATCAATATTTATCTCTAATATCTCCTCCAAAGCTGCCTGTCATAGATTAAATTCACCAAGATGGCGATCATTTTACATCCATTAAAATAACATTAGCCAAATCCTTGTGTGGTGATCAAATAGATTATAAACTTTAGCCGAAAATACGACCAACAACTGATAAATTTACCACTGCCTTTCAACAGAGGTGAATGCATATGCAGACAAAGGTGTTAACAAGACATTTAATAGATGGTAAGGGCCGCTGGAAAATGACTTTCATCTCCAGACCACAGTCCACATCTAGACTCTAGCTAAATGGACTGGAGGCTAGCATCTCTCCTCCTACCTCTTGAGTAGCAGCAGCAGCTGTGCTGAGCATGGAGGTATAGTGCTTGATTATGCCACAAAGTTTTACATCTAGTGCTGGGCTGTTAACACCATTAACGGCGTTAACAGACATTGGCCGCGTTTCCCAGATTTGTTAAACTACAGATAACTATCTTGCTCAGTATCTACTCTTTGCACCTCGTCTGCACCTCAATGACGGACCACAGCGTCTTTTTCCGCAGCATCATTTAACTCAGGTGACAGAATAACAGCAGTCTCAGTACAGATCAGTGGTCGCTGCTGTCGGTGTGTTTTTAAAGTTAGCGGGTTTGATTCTCACGTCGAACGTTGCGCTCGAGTGCTAGTGGAAAAGCAAAAAACCATCAATCTGAAAACACATATCTATTCTAACTTTACACAGACTTAAACAAAATTGTGGTGCAGACGCTAGAACATGATTTGCAAGAATTTCACTTCCAAGAATTTTTTTGCGTGTGGTTTGGCTTTAGGTCAAGAATAACATCCTGCAATTCAGACTACTCACCAATAATCTGCTCCCTTATGTTTGAAGAAATATGTATACTCATTCGGTGCTACATTATTCTTCAGAACTCCCCTGTACTCCAGGATGAAAGAGCCTTTTGGAATTGGCTCAGATGCAAACACACCTCGTCCTATCAAAAAATGAATAACAGTTAATGGAAAAAAGTAGTTGCAAGAAGAAAAGTTGAAATTATGATTTAAAAAATGTCAATCATGAGGAAAACATGAAACCCATCAGATCTGCTAACTCACTCATCAAATGTTGAGATTTCAACATTAGTGGACAGATTTGCAATATTTACCATTTGTACTCCTGGAAAATCTCATCTTTTGTCAAAGCAATATTTAAAATCATGCAAAAGTTTGATGTGACATACTATATTTTACTGTATGACCTTGTATGTGCTACTCTGTCCTTATAAACCATTACTGGGCCACACACAAACACACACAAGTCTTTGCACTAAAGTATTGGTTCTCACTGTTGTCCTCATATGCCAAACACTGGCCTTACACACCATGATTATGCAAACACAAAACACACACACACACACCATACTGAGTCCGAGTCATATACAGAAGCAATAAGTTAACATTGTTTCAGGTCATTTTAAAGCACTTCCTGTGTTTGAATCTACACTGACAGTGTACTGACAAACCTCTTTGACTTAGACTTTGGGAGACATGGCTGTTGTGTGCAAAACCTGACCACAACTGACCAAACACTGACCAACTGATTGAAGACAGACCAAAACTGACCAAAAACTACCAAAAACCAATCAAAACTCACCTGAAAATTGACTCAAACCAACTAACAGATTAAACACTGACCAAAATTGATTACAACAAACAAACAAAAACATTGAATTATTCTTTTTTTAACTCATTGAGTGCCAACCACGTAATTTCTCGTTTTTCGTTCCCATGCGTTGAGTGCCAAAAACGAAATTTTTCGTTTTTTGCTTTTTTTTTAAATTATGAAAATAGACACTTTAATACACATTATATGTAAATTTGGGGACTCTACGACGAGGAGAACTGAAATAGATGACGATCAAAGTCACATGACAGCTCATGATCTGGAAGTTTTTATCATAACTCAGCTTCTGCAAACGGAGTTCTGCATGCAGATGCAGCGCAGCTGCTCCGCTGCTGCTCCGCTCTCACCCGCGAGGCTGCAGCAGCTGGGAGCTGAACCAGGAAGCTCTCAGCCCACTGTCCCGCCCGGTCTTCATCTGGAGCAACACCGTGTCCTCCCCAAAGTCCTCCCGCGGTAAAATCTGATGGTCTCTGGACCAAAGCAGACCGGCACCACCGACCCGTACCACAGACGGACCGCGACCACTGGCGGGACCGGTGTTCGCGAGCCGCTGTGGCCGGCAGAGCCTCACGTTCCGCGGCGAGAGGCTGTGACACGGCACGGTGCGTCTGTGTTATTGTTGTTTAGTGGCGCCCCCCCCGCCCCCGCTGGTGGTTTTGTGAATAGAACAACAATTGTTGTGTATATTTATCTTATACGAGCCCTTTGATCCAGAAATGCGAGTGTCTGAAGAGCGACAGGCACAAACAGCGCACCTTTCATAAAAGACGCTCTATCTCCTTTTCTAGAAAAAAAGGAGGGATTTTGGTGAAACCCAGCCATGTTTAGCTTGACTTTTCTCAGGAACGGAGGCACGTAGAAACAAACGGTTTGTGGCCATTTGAAGGATAAAGTTAAACCTTTCAAATGAGCTACAGTATGTGTTGGTGGCAATAATATAGAATACACTATGGCTCTAAAATAAAAAGTCAAATATGGTCTAATTTGCCGGTACACTTGACTAAAACTTTGGAAAGGAGCGCGGCACTCAATGAGTTGTAAATGTTAAATGCTCATTGTCCAGAATTGATGTTATAAAAAAGTGAAATTATTAGATGAAGACTTGAAATTATGGTTAAAGAACAATGTCAATCATGAGGAAAAAAGATGAAATTAATCAGATCTGCTAACTCACTCATCAAATACTATCTCAACATTACAGAAGAGATTCACAATATTTACTGTTTGTCCTCAGTGAGAAAAGGTATAACTTGATGAAAACCTTGTGAAATGTGATCCTATAACTGCTTTTGTCATAAACTAGGCCCAATATTTAAATTCATGCAAAAGTTTGATGTGACATACTATATTTTACTGTATGACCTTGTATGTGCTACTCTGTCCTTATAAACCATTACTGGGCCACACACAAACACACACAAGTCTTTGCACTAAAAGTATTGGTTCTCACTGTTGTCCTCATATGCCAAACACTGGCCTTACACACCATGATTATGCAAACACAAAACACACACACACCATACTGAATCTGAGTCATATACAGAAGCAATAAGTTAACATTGTTTCAGGTAATTTTAAAGCACTTCCTGTGTTTGAATCTACACTGACAGTGTACTGACAAACCTCTTTGACTAAGACTTTGGGAGACACGGCTGTTGTGTGCAAAACCTGACCACAACTGACCAAACACTGACCAACTGATTGAAGACAGACCAAAACTGACCAAAAACTGATCAAAACTCACCTGAAAATTGACTCAAACCAACTAACAGATTAAACACTGACCAAAATTGATTACAACAAACAAACAAAAACATTGAATTATTCTTTTTTTAAATGTTAAATGCTCATTGTCCAGAATTGATGTTATAAAAAAGTGAAATTATTAGATGAAGACTTGAAATTATGGTTAAAGAACAATGTCAATTATGAGGAAAAAAGATGAAATTAATCAGATCTGCTAACTCACTCATCAAATACTATCTCAACATTACAGGAGAGATTCACAATATTTACTGTTTGTCCTCAGTGAGAAAAGGTATAACTTGATGAAAACCTTGTGAAATGTGATTCTCACACCTCTCTACCTCTCTTCCCTTCTGCACCTCTCTCACCCTGCCCGCAATCTAAGATCCAGTGCATTCATCAACCTCTCCATCCCCAAAGTCCGCACCGTCTTTGGACGCAGTGCCTTCCGGTTCGCTGCAGCCTTTGACTGGAACACCTTACAAAACACCCTTAAACTCTCTGTCCTCACGTCTCTCTCTGTCTTCAAACAAAATTTACTACATACCACAGTCGACTCCTGCACATGCTAACAGGCTTCTCGTCATGCCCCATTGTTTAATTACATTGTATTATATTGTATTTTATTGATTATATTGATATACTGTATGTACTGTTTTGTAGAGAATTTTTCTGTGTAATTTATTAACCTTGTTTCATTTTTAGCACTCCCCTCTCCCTTCCCCCTCAGGCTGCACTTGAAAATAAGAATTTTGTTCTTAATTTGCTTGCCTGGTTAAATAAAGGTTAAATAAAAATAAATAAAAAATAACTGCTTTTGTCATAAACTAGGCCCAATATTTAAATTCATGCAAAAGTTTGATGTGACATACTATATTTTACTGTATGACCTTGTATGTGCTACTCCGTCCTTATAAACCATTACTGGGCCACACACAAACACACACAAGTCTTTGCACTAAAGTATTGGTTCTCACTGTTGTCCTCATATGCCAAACACTGGCCTTACAAACCATGATTATGCAAACACAAAACACACACACACACACCATACTGAATCTGAGTCATATACAGAAGCAATAAGTTAACATTGTTTCAGGTCATTTTAAAGCACTTCCTGTGTTTGAATCTACACTGACAGTGTACTGACAAACCTCTTTGACTTAGACTTTGGGAGACATGGCTGTTGTGTGCAAAACCTGACCACAACAAACACTGACCAACTGATTGAAGACAGACCAAAACTGACCAAAAACTACCAAAAACCAATCAAAACTCACCTGAAAATTGACTCAAACCAACTAACAGATTAAACACTGACCAAAATTGATTACAACAAACAAACAAAAACATTGAATTATTCTTTTTTTAAATGTTAAATGCTCATTGTCCAGAATTGATGTTATAAAAAAAGTGAAATTATTAGATGAAGACTTGAAATTATGGTTAAAGAACAATGTCAATCATGAGGAAAAAAGATGAAATTAATCAGATCTGCTAACTCACTCATCAAATACTATCTCAACATTACAGGAGAGATTCACAATATTTACTGTTTGTCCTCAGTGAGAAAAGGTATACCTTGATGAAAACATTGTGAAATGTGATTCTATAACTGCTTTTGTCATAAACTAGGCCCAATATTTAAATTCATGCAAAAGTTTGATGTGACATACTATATTTTACTGTATGACCTTGTATGTGCTACTCTGTCCTTATAAACCATTACTGGGCCACACACAAACACACACAAGTCTTTGCACTAAAGTATTGGTTCTCACTGTTGTCCTCATATGCCAAACACTGGCCTTACACACCATGATTATGCAAACACAAAACACACACACACCATACTGAATCTGAGTCATATACAGAAGCAATAAGTTAACATTGTTTCAGGTCATTTTAAAGCACTTCCTGTGTTTGAATCTACACTGACAGTGTACTGACAAACCTCTTTGACTAAGACTTTGGGAGACACGG